>NW_010330810.1:29773-79566 GCF_000700745.2 Antrostomus carolinensis
CAGTAGTTACACATAAAAACAAGGTCCTGTGAAGCAACTACCAGCATCCACTGGCTATCAGTGAGAAGATGGATGTTTACACCATACTGCATTGGTAGCTTCTCCACAAGCAAAAAGGGATTGCTGAGGTCTCTTCAGCTGTTTGCGTAAAGGACAAATGAATTCACACATTGTCCGTGATCCGTCTGATCAGCTTTACGAAGATGCTGACAGGTAATGAGAACTTACTCAAACAGCACTAGTGTCAATAGTGGGGAAAAAGCCCTCCTCTGGATCACCCTTCATGCCTTCACTTGATTTCAGAGAGAAAAAACTATTGCAAGAATTTTAATGTCCTATTTTGCCTCTTTTGCAATTTGATTAAAAACAAATTCACAAAAAACTCAGCCATGTGGAATTTAAATTCTGCAGAAGTCTCACCCACCAGTAATTACTACTGCAGTGTTTAAAATTTCAAAAGAAAACAAACCCAAACCCGAACAAAACACTATTTTTCTATTATCTTTTTTCCTCTGATTTCTCTCCACATTGCATCATCTCCCAATTACTGTGATTTTGCTGAGTGTGCCAGTTTCTTAAAGACACAGCTATAAAATGTATGGACTAATTGTTGAGCAGAACTGAAGAGCTATTAAAACTGCAATAGTACAGCACTTCGAATGGTAGTCTATTATTTCTACATGATTGGTTTTGTACAGTTCAACTCATGCAGTGAAACTCTTAGATAAATTAACTCCTTCGTTTTGACATAAACATCAAAAGGAGAATTAAAGGAGAATGAACATTATTTTCTGCTGCTATTTTAGACATACTGTTCAAAACACTCATGCATGTTCCTAGAAAGTTACAAATTATTCAAATTGAGAAAGCCATTTGTTGTTTTATCAAGTTTGTAATACATAAAATTTGGCTCCAGAATTATCTCATTTTCCCATTTCATGCTTCCCTGTCATCTACATGGTAGAGCATGTTTACAGAACTTTATAACTATAATATACAATTCAGTCATTTCTAAACAGCTCTATAAGAGTAAGCCTGAAATGTACACATTTTAAAGATTACTTAGTGAACACCAAACCCTTTCCCAGCTGTTTTAAATTTTGAATTTCCCAATAAATGAATAACATACTAAAAAAGCAAACAAGATCTGACATTATTTAGTCTAAGTTTCTAAAATGGCATAACATCTGTAGCTAAAAACAATTTTGAATAACTATATTTAACTAGAGCAGTATTCTATTATTCATAGCTCATTTTCCTTACAGACTAGAGGACTTCATGTGGTGTTCAAACATTTCAAACATTTATTTTAATTGTTTAGTCCTTCCAACAAGGGGAAAAAAAAATCTTCACTCATATCTTTTATATATATTCATGTGACCAACCCATGATCTCAGTTAAGTGCCACAACTGTTCATTAACACAGATCACAGCCTCCCAGCCAGCACTGCGAGCTTTGAAACCATGCCAGAAGCAGGGGCTCAACAAATGGCACTTTGACCTTTTCACTACTAACTTCAATCTTTATTAAAATCTCTAAGACATCAGCTCTGTCTCCCTCTTTTACCACCTTTTATCTGCTCCCAAAATACCTAATATTCCTTCATTAAACGGAAAAGTTTGCTACATTCTGACGTAATGATAGATGCTCCTTTCACTTGCAATCGGCCTGTGAAATGCCTTTGATTAAAAAAGAGAACGAAACGCCCCCTCCCCCCGCCAAACAACTCTAAATTCAGATTGCTCACTCATTTCCAGGGAAATCACACATGCTGCCTAATATTAAAAAAATCTGATGGCATCCAGGCAAGTTTAGCTCTGCTTTATGTTCCTCTTGTTAAATTCTAACTGCAACACACAAAACGCTCACCCTGCTCTCTGCTTGCTTTTTAAATTTCATGTTTGCATCTTCCCATCTTCAGCATTTGTTGGAGCACAGTGACTGATTTTTTGCCCAGCTGGGTTTCTGTTCCCTACAATAGTCACCAAAATCAGTAGTCCCATGGAGGAAAATGTAACTAGAAACAAATAGAGGCTTTGATTATTTTTACGGTGCTCAAACGTAGATTGAGGGGGAGAAAAATAAAGCTTTTTTGAGAGGAATTATGCCTTTTTTTTTTTTTTGCCTAGCAGTAATTAACTAATTACACATTAAGGAAAAAAATCTGAAAAAGTTCACATGAGTCATTTATGTGTTTTCATTCTTTGTAAACTTTCTGGCACACCCTTACATGCTTCATTTCTTGCTTTAAATAAGTAAGTACTGGAAAATATGCGCAGCATTTGGAACCAAGGGGAATGACATATTAATTTGAAGTTTGCTTTGTGTAAGTTCGCATTTTCCAGATTTGAAATGAAACTTCAAGGAAACCTAAAACTCGCTTGCAACCTTTAATTTATACTCCCCTTCACCCACGGATTATCTAGAAGGTATAAGCTATTCATTTAAGCGGCACAGTGAAGTATCATCATTAGGTGGCTTAGTTGCCTGGGATACTACTATCAGCCAGACCAGTAGGGAACCTGGGAAGCATGAGCTCCCGAGGGGGGAAAAGTAAACAAAGTAATGAGTAACAGTTACAGCTCCTTAAAATGTGTACATTAACCTCGGTATTGGGAAACTATTTGCTTTTTAGAGGCAGCACCCTCTGACTGAAATAATGACAAATATTTTGGAAATTCCATCTGAAGCCAAAATGAAATTACTCAAGTGCACTCTGGGAGAACAAAGCTTTTTAGTATACCTTCAAATGAACTCAGGTAGGTTTACAAATGGTCAATACCTAAAAGACCATTAACTAAAATTACATTTGTTTTTATTGAAAGACAGCCTCAAGTGCTGACATGTAATATATGACATGTGATACCTAATAATACTCTTAAACCAGTTCTGACATAATATCTCCCAAGGCATAATAACCACAAACGACTGCTTTAGTTAAGAACTAGCCAGAAGCAAAATAGATCCATGTAAATGTAGCTTTAACCATAAATACCTCAACAATATTTTATGTCACTTTGTAAAAAAGTTAAAGGAGTCCTATAATAATTAACAACAAAAACTTCGTGTTCTTTACTATTGTATGGTGGTTGTGAAAGGTTATTTCATAGTCCCGCAGCTGCCAATGCTGTAAATTATGCAGGCACCAAGAAGCATTAAGGAGAAATAATAGCAATTTAAACTAAGGCTGACGTAATTCATGATAAACAGTCATTGGAAAATATTACAATGTTGTCTTTTTTGAGTGGGTTTAATCAGAAGAATGTGACCATATTCTGACATAAACCACTTCTCTTTTCCATTGTACAGGCGCGGGAACGGGGGCCCTTCCCTGGCCGCAGAGGTCTCCCCTGCTCCCAGCCACCGCGGAGCCCTGGCACCTCGGGGACACCACCTGCGAGGCTTGGGATGCCAGTGGACCAGAAGCTCTCCTGAGACAAAGCTCGAGAGTCTGGGCAGGCCCGGTAGGCCAAAGCAGGCACCGAAACCAGGGGAACGTTCACATGAGGATGCTCTAATGAAGGCATATAGAAAAAAAAAAAAAAGAAAAAAATCATCAAAAAATCCAAACAAACAAACAAAAGATGCCTCCAGAAATGAGAACATGATGGACACGGCTCACAATCACGATGAACACAGCTTGGCTTACTTTTCGCTATAATGACAAAAAGCTGAATCATAAAACCAGCCATTGAGTGGAAATCTTATATAGGAAGAATCAGTCATTTATATCTACAATCATTTAGTGAATGGACACCAATAAAACAGACGCCTGTGTAATAGATGACAAAACCCATGTGATAAGGTACATTTATCATGCACAGAACAGCTCACTCGCTAACCCTTCGCTTGCTGGTACTACACATTAATTCTCTGCCAAACTCTGGCCAGTAAACCATGCAAACCCCACAATACCATCACACAGTCACTACTCAATTAAAAATTAAAAAGGAGAAGAAGATAAAAGCGCCAGCTGGAAGAGGGCACACCCAGGCTCTCGGCTGTGCCGCGGGCGCTTGCAGGAGGGAGGATATCTCACCTCCAGTCCCGTCAGAGCCCCGAAGCCAGAGCTGTCCCAGCAGGGAGGCCGTACTGGCCGCCCCAGGTTCACAGCCCTGATGCTTCCTCAAGTAGCCGAGTCACGGCCACGCGCAGCCCCGGAGCACCGCGGGCACGTGGCACCACCCGCTCCCAGTGTAAGCCCTTCTCTCTCCTGGGCTGCTACCCAAGGGCCCTGGAGAAGTAGAGAGCCACACCAATTTCCCCACCAAGCGCCCCCGCCACGGAGCTGTGCTCTCGCGGCGGTGCTGGCCAGCCGTGGCAGGCTTCTTGGGCAGCAACCCAGCTGCTCGGTGCAGGATGGACAGCCACCACCAGCCCTTCCTGGGACGTGATGCCAGGGGGCTGGAGAAAATGGGCAGGAGCAGCTTTTAGGGCAGCACCTGCCCCTCCACTCAGCATCTGCTGCCTTCCTGAGGGCAGCGGGAACACGCAACCTACAGCAACTCTGTAAACGTTCTCCACAAGGGAGTTGTGATTATAAAGTGAAAAATAATCCATCTTAATATTTATCCTGGTTACAGCTATGTTGCTAGTAAAAATGTACCAAAAAAAAAAAAGTAGATGCTAACAGCATTTGTTTCTATTGAAGTTCTTGCAGACAGGAAGGTATTCTATCTTACTTTACCACACATTACTTATGTTCACTTAACAGCTTGCTGTTAACACTGGGTGAGATTCTGCCCTTGGTTAACTGGTGAAAATCTCGAGTAACAGCCACTGAAGTGGATCAAGTTATTTTGGATTTACGCCACTAAGTGAGACAGAACGTGACCCCTTATCAGTCCCTTTTTGCTCTGAGTATACAAATATTTTATGCATTTCAATGAGTGACAGAATGCAAAACTTGCAAATATTTATTTTTAGATGTATGGGGAAAAAGCAATTAGAGCTAAAAATGTTAAGAATGAAGAAACCACTTAACAGAAGCAATTATGTTGGGCACATAAACAGCTCTGCCTTCAGACATTTTATTCAAATGCTGCAGAGCACACTAGAAAATATAAATTGTTTAAAAAAACTGCAAGTATTTTTTCACAACTGAAGAAATCAATCATTATAAACAACATCTGGGGATCATTAATATCTCACTCTACAGTTGAATTAACAAAATAAGAATCAAGTCTGACCAGAATCCAGAACATTTCCAGATTTGCTTTTTCAAGCTAGAAGCTTATGTTTGCAGAGGTGGGGTGGGAGGGAAGAGGAAATGTACATTTATCTATATTGTATATAGGACCATTATGCATTAATCATTACTATCCCGCAAGCTATGTCCTGTTTTTGTTTTGAGAGAGTTAAAATTTGAAATATTTAGCTAAGCCACCCTGCCCAGGACCTTGGAAAAGATTTGCATATTTTTCAGACTGTTGGAGATGCCACTGTAAAGCTCCATCTAAGGAGGTCCCAGTACACACGCTAATAAAAAGCCTCCATACTCTTCCTATCGCATTTCTAAATGCTTAAATGTTCCAGTCTTAGCAGAGGAGTACTAACACCAATCCCACTCTAACAGCACATTTGTGTTAAAACAAAGAAGCCCAAAGCATCTGTCTGGAAACTTCAGGGTTTTCTGAATTTCACTGACATAAATTATCCTGCAGGTAGACAAAACAGTCAATAGCAACAATGCTGACACTTTACGTCAGCCGAGAAACATCAAAAAACCGCCCTTTCAGGCCCAAGTGCAATTTTTGTACTAGAGCTGGTTGAAAAAGAAAAGCCAGCTTTGACTCACACAATAAGAAAGTCACCAACAGGAAAACTGTACTTCATTTAGACTGGAAATGTTCTTTCTTCTTCTTTCCTTTTTTTTTTCTTTTCTTCCCCCCCAAGTCTCATTCCCTGCCAAGGTTTTGTTACGTTTTTCCCCTGAACAACTGATTTTATCTGTGAGTCACAAACTTCTGTAATCTGAGATGCATAACAAAAGCAAAGACCAAATTTCAGCTATACCAGGAGTAATGGTACCACTCTACCCTGAAGTCATCAGCTTTCCTCCTACACATTTTTTTCTGGCATGACCTATCCCTAAAAACTCTCTTCCTCTTCACAGGGCTGCCCTGCCCTGGCTTCCCCATTTAATGGCAAGAAGGAAGGTAAGTCCTCCTGAAGCTGTTGGCTCAGAAACCCCAGTGGCTGGGAGGATGGTAAGTTATCCTGCACTCCTAACCACTCCCTGCCAGCCCTGGAAGTGAGAGAACCTGCTTTCTGCATTGTTTTACAAGAAGATCAGAGTTGTTGAAGGTTTGGGGTTTTGTTTTGTTTTTAACGTAGATGAGTTTTCCCAAAGCAAGCGATGTATCATTACGTTTTGGGGGGGGGGAAGGGGAGAGAAGGGAAGTGGGGACTGCAATGGCCTTTACACATCATTTTTTTCAGTGAGCTGTTTCCCCTCTCTATTGCTCATTATGCTAAAATGAAGAAGTTTAATTTTTCAGAGAAAAAAAAAATATTAATACCACAGCAGGATGTAGTTCTCTCACTTTTTGGTGTGAAATGTTTTATTAAAAAAATGGCCTTTGCACTCAAAAATAAAACTTTTAACTTTCTTGTGGGGGTGAACAACTGTTTACAGTACCCCAGGGACCAAACAGCTTGTTTAATGGCATATTGGACCCAGCATGCTATAAAATTAATCCAGAATGATTTAAAATTTACCAAATAGATTTTAAAAATTGAGAATAAGGTATTCAGTTTTCTCTCGCACTCCTGTTTATAGAAAAAGCAACCTCATGCTCACAAAATGAAAGCGAGCCTTCTGGTTCATCTTTAGCAGGCAGGATTTAAAATATTTATCCAGCAAAGCACCATGACAAATCTTTCTGTGTCAGATTTTCACCTGGTGAAGCTGATGGAGCTGTAGAAATCCACCATCACCCAAGCACCTGACCCTCCTGCTTCTAAGCTGTGTGTCTGTTCCCATCGCCCTGCGAGTCCCCAAGCCTGGAGAAGGTGCTGATAGACTCATCTGTGTGCTCCTTCGCTCTAGGGACCCACACACTTTTGGTAACACAGCCCACGGCTGGGTTGTGAAAGGATCCACGCTCACTGATGCTCCCTGGAAATCACTCCATGCCATGGACCAGGCATGAGTCTGGTAGAAGGCCAAGTCACCTTCTTTGGACAAGAAACTGCAGAGGACGTGTTGTCCTAGTGACAACTGCCCACTGATTTCTGCCCAGTGACCGTCAGATACACCTTCCACACACGGCACAGGTAGTTTTGCCTCCACTAGATCTCTTTGGTCTATAATGAGAACTATTAGGACCCTTATTTTTTTCATTCCTTCTCTCTTGCAGCACGTATGACCCTACAGCAAAGGCCAGTAAATTATATGCATTTACAAAAGTTATTCAATAACAGTAACCCCAGACACTGATAAATGAAAAGGATTTTGAAAAATGTCTTTACTGATGATCTTGAGTTGAAGAGAAATTATTTGTTCTGATGGCACATATTATTTTTATTTTAAGGAAGCAGTGGAATGAGGAAACAGGGTTCTAGTTTTATTCCACATGGCAAATAATAGGAGCAGTTAGATATGGAATGCGTAGGTGAACTCTAGTCTGCACAGAGAAATAAAATGAGGCCATGAAGAGAACTGATCCCCTTTGTTCACCTTGCTACATACAACCAGTCCTTGCCCCGGGGGGCTGGCAGAAGCAGCCCATGGGGCCATGGCAGGGACTCTGCTGACATTGCTGCCTGGGTCCAGCCTGAGGGCTCCTTGTGGACCTTGCTCAGTGCCACTCGCAAGTCTGCATGGGCTGGTGGCACTGCCAGGCAGGGCTCAACCCTCTGTGCTTCAGTTCCACCAGGGACAACTGCACTCCAGCCTCCTGTGCAGGTTCAGAATCTCACATTTCTTGTTTCTAGCCAGCAATACCAGCATTTTATTACCCATCTGGACTGTTTTGTGCTTGTGAGGACCTCTAATTGCTCTTACTTCAGGATGGGAAGTGGTACACAGTCTAAATGTGGTCACATCCACAAACTTTGGCTATCGAGACATCCAACCACAACTTATATCTTCTGCTTTCTGAACAGCAGCAAGCTTTTGAGCCTATCTGCATTCTGGAGAGGAACCCTCCAAGGCAGTTACATTATCTAATCAGCAGTTATATCAACAAGAATGGGGCAGGAGGCTTCCCACTCACAGGAGCCTTTCCTCTGTAAATGGATAGCATGTCCACCCCTGGCAGACTGCAAAGAAATAGATGCAAATGTTTGCGCCTTCCAGCTGCCTGGCTGATTCCTCAGCTTCTCCAGAGGCCTCCTTGACAGGACACCGTGGCACACTGAATCAAGTTAGAGGAGAAGCAGAGAAGGACTCTTCAAGAAAATCAGTCCTGAATATTTCTGCCCAAACCACTTGGGCACATGCCATACGGCAGCGCACAGGCGGGACGGGGGCAGACACAGGTAGCTGCAGTGTCAGTGGCAGGTATTGGCTGTGGTAGCCCACGCTGAAGCCATAGGAGAAGCTTCCCATAGCCTAAGCCTTACAGAAGCTCTATGGAAATACAGAGGCCATTCACATGGGACTGCTCTAAGCATCAAAGCATCTCTTCCAGCCATGTCTGTGGGAGCTCACAGACAGCATCTACACACCTCTTCTACTTAAAGAAGTCCCACGCCAAAAAAACCCACCATCATTTGGTGTCCACAAAACTTAATTTTTCCTTCTCATTTACTACTTTATTTATTTTTGTTAAACCCTACAGAATGAGGGAAAAAAAGGGAGAGCAGTAGAAGGAGTCAGAGCTGAAGAAAATATTTTTGTTATAAATGTATAATAAAAGTAGAGAGAATACTTCCTGGAAAAAACATTCCTCTCTATTAAAACTGCCTAACAAGGACAACAGCTTACATGCTGTGGTGAATGGGGCTCTTTGTAAAGGTGGTTCTGGTGTCTCACTTGTGACATGCTGTCTCTGTCACACAGTACTCCAACACACAGAGAATGTGTAACACCGTACCCAACAGCGACGTTTCTGAAGGAGACCTGGCATCTGCATCAGAAGCCAGCACTTCCCACGTAAAGACGTTAGTAGACTGTATTTCCCAAATTTTGCGCTCGCTTTAGAGTTTAGAGAATTTCAGGTGATGGGGAAATACACGTTCCTGTCTTGTTCCTTCTGCACACTTCTTTAATTTGCAAGGTAAGAAATAGTCAAGCCCTTCAAATTAAATGTGTCTGGATCTCCTTATACACACCTTTTAAGAATTTTAGTCACATTTCTGTAATCTGGTCTCCCCTCAGATTTGACTGATAAATAAAATGCCTTAGAGTAATCCATTTATCTACTATGCCACCCTGCCTCTGTTTAGCGTTAGCAGTCATCGCTTTCCACATGTGACATCAATCTACATGATATCAATGTAAACTGTTTGTATAAAGAAGTGTTGTACATTTTATTGTCCTGCCAGCAAAGAAAAGGATAAAGCAGCACTTTGCCCGTTGCCTTCAACAAAGGTAGTATAATTGACACCATACATTTTGCAATACAGAAATGGAACCATACATTGGCCATTTTTTCTCCCTAGCGCAGCAGGGCTTGCAAATTTTAGCACATCATTATTTTCATAAGAAATACTTTGAGAGAGTAGTATTTTTTGTTTTCATAGAAATTTTAAAAAATCTACCTCTTAAACCAAACTAAATTTTACATACACATTATTTACATTTCTGTGGCTCTGGTTTGATAATGAGATAATTGCCTCACAAAGGTCAAGAGAATGGCATAGTCAGCTTTCAGAGACCGAACAAAGCACTTGCTATGGTTCACTAAGCGTAGTTTCTGCATCACTCCACATCTCTTTGATTCATCTATTACTAATATTCCATGATACACTTACATTATGGATCCAACTACCTCAACAAACCTGTAATCAAGGAATGACCCTGAATAAAATGCTCCACAGAAAGCAGATGGTATGCTCATCAAACGCCTTCAAGCCTAAAATAACCCTTCCTATGTAAGAAGGATAGTCAATTAAAACTGAACTTCATATTTGGAGCTGGAGCTTAGAGTAAATAAAAATCAGCATGATAGTATTGTGTTATTGGACCAAACTTCCAGGACATTTCATTCATTTTTTCACCACCCCTATCCCTAAGAGTAACCAACACTTTTATTCATAGTTCATTCAAAACATGTAATGTTTTGTGCGAGTGTGAGCAGACTTGACAGTTTGGGCACAGTCCTGCAAAAGCTTGACATCAGAAAATTAAAACTATTCACAGCAATAATGTGCTTCATGACAACACCACGTGAGGAAGGATCTCTCCTGCCTGTCAGGAGCTGACTGGTGCAGCGGCAGAGGAGCAGTCCGGCACTACCTCACAAAGTGCCCCAATGCCACCAGTTGGGTTGGCTTTTGCCAACATAACAAGGCCTGGACTGGTTGCCAAGCTCAAAGCCAGCATGCTGGAGTTAGGAAAAAAGGAGAAGATAATTCTCCCATCACAGGCATCATTGAACTCCTTCCCTCTCACTCCCATTATTATATGTTAAATGCATAATCAGAGATTCTCTCTCTAAAGGGACCACAAGAGCTTCCCTCGCAGAGGCAGAGGTCTTTCTTGCACAGCAAAAGTGTACCCACTGCTATGCAAACAGACTTGGCTAGCATTAGGTGCAGCGCTCATCCATCTGATGACATGGGTAATAAAACTTAATTCTCACAGCGTAGGTACACTGCTAAAGAAATTACACTGGGCCCATTACTGGAGTTACCTTGGGTGTGCACACGACATGCATTTTGCCACACATTCAGGAGCACATCCGCTGCCCTTGGGCTGATCTGACATACACAAAAAAAGGTGTGAAATCACCCGGCAGCTATCAGGAGTCAAATCTTGCAGCTCTCTCTCCCAGCTGTAAGGGGCTGCATACTCTTCTGGAGCTGCAGAGTATTCTCTAAACCCTTTGAATTAAGAGGTCACCTCCCAGAAGTGCCTCTGCACTTGTAAAATCAAGCTCCTGGCACTGGCAAAGCCCCTGCTGAAAAAGCCCATGTTCCAGGAAGGCCAGAAACACACCAGCCATAGCTGACATTTGTTCAGTGCCCTGGGAGCATACACATGGTTGATATGTGCTTTGCAACAGCAATGGGACACAAAGGGAGTCTCTCCTATTTTGCATTTGTTAGCATATTGCACCAACACGGACATTAAAAAAACCCAACACGCTTTGTAAAGCTTCTGGAAGGACACAGGCTATAGGTCAATGGCTAAAGTAGATAAATTTCAAATCCAGACAAGGCATCCTTTTGCTCATGCTGAGTGACTGTGCTACACGCTCTGCCCATGTAACATCTCTGACTGCGGTAAACTCAAGTTGCAAAACTGAGATCACCAGTGGCTAGAAGCCGTCAGTCTCACAGAGAAAGTGCACATTCGGTACTCAACATTTCAAACATAAACAGCACCGGTTCACTTCAAAGGAATTGCATCTTCCCCTTCAAAATCAGTGGGCACTTAAAAAGAAGAAAAATGTCTTTACTTGTGAGAAAAAAGAAAACAGTTGTAACGTAACTTACCAAACTCATCACATATACTTTCATTTTCTATTAGAGTAGGATGATCAAATGTATCCCGACAGTAGAAGATTTGGGGGTTCTTGCTTGTTACTGCAATGCCTCCCAGGGCTAAAACAAACTGGTCTGTTAATATTGAAGAAGGCTTGTCCTGAATGCGTTTTAACATGGAACGATATCGACAGTACTGTGGGTAGCTGAGAATTAGCAAGTTTGAATCTTCATCATCCTCACCTGGAAGAAGAAAAGAAAAAAAATTACTCTTAGTATGTCAGAAAAATAAAAAACAAGGGCTGTAACTCTAGCATCTCAGAAAAGCCACGGCCCACGGGTTCAGTCTTTTCTTTTATAGCTCAATGTTTTATGAAATAAAGGTTAAAAATAGAAATTTTAAAAAAAGTTTATTGAAATAGCTTATTTTCTGACTTTCTGTTCAGTTCTCCCATATTTACCCACAAGGCCTCTACCTGGATGAGTGAGAAAACACTGCTCTGCAGAAGCTGGCCAACAGCCTGAATCAAAGTGCTCTCCATAACTGCCAATTTGGCTGCTTTGATAGAAATATTATCTCTCATTTTTACTCAGCTCCCTATACAGACTTACTGAACTCATGTTTACACCAGCTAACATCTTTTAAAAATAATAATATACAAGCCCTAAAGCATACAGCTATTAATTCTCCTTTGAAGTATCTGATACTGGCAACTACTAAAGCGCCCCTGGGCCAGGGAGGTGGGCTCTTCTGACCTGGTCATTGATGCTAAGCTACCCCAACAGGTGGAAATAACTTTCCTCACATTAACTGCAAATGCAGCAGGACCCAATAAAACACCTACAGAGCACAACAAACAAATGTATTTCCAAACAGCTCATACTGTCAAAATGTGGGCCCAAAATACAAAGCATTCTAGAGCTGAGACCCTTTCATTCCCATAGATTTTAGATTATATTAGGCATAAAGGTGGCAGATTTTGAAATATCTCAATCAAGTTTCATCACATGATAAACAGCAAGAAACCTAAAGCAAAAAAAAAAAAAACCCCAAAACAACCAGAGACACAAACATGAGAAATTATTCATTTGCAGGTATGCAGCCAGTACTTAACAGCACTTCTTTTTAGGTTCATTTATCTCCTCAGGTGGGGTAACTGAACATGGCTTTCCATGCATGCCAATGAAGACAAAGCAAAAGCATGTAGTTTACGTTTTCTGCTGTACTCTGATTACTGAATAACTCAGCTATTTCTTCTGTCAGAGACAAAAGGTCTACTATTTAATCCCATTACCAATACTGAAATCATCTTTCTTACCCTTAAAAGTAAAAATCACTTCAGACATTGAAAGAAATGTCAGAGCAGTTCTCCCCAACTACATATGATGGCACAAGTTATCTTGATTCACATGAGGCAATGGAAATGTTGACATATAAAAGGCTAAATTTTAAGAAGTCGTCTCTGGAAGCAGATGTATCACCTAGAATGTCACCACTGCAGATGAATGCAACACTGCAAAAAAAAAAACAAAAACCCCAAACCCCGGCAGACGGACTTGCAAAGTACCGTTTTTACAAGCACGGCTCCTGAAAGCCATCATTTTTAAAAACTCAGAACTTTCCCCGCTACTCTGACATAGGTGGGGAGATCAAACAATTTGTGTAAAAAGTACAAGTAATACATTTTGGTCAACAGCATTTACATTACTTTTCTAAGAAAATAAAATTTATGGCCCTAAAATCTCTTTTGGTCAATCAGGATGTGGTCACGCTTTTCTTTGTTTTCAACAAGTAAGTATCCAATAAGCCTACATAACAGCACGAGTGAGCCAATTGCTCCTGGGAATAAGGCTCTCTCTTCTTTATTAGGAAACTCTCAAAATCAGATCAGGAAAACTGTTCTAGGAATTAACAAGCACATGATCCATCCTTTAGCTCCTTCAAGAGTTTCATATACGCCTGCCTGACAGTTATTACTACTTTATACCTTTGTGTAGATAGTGGTGAGCTGAATCTGTTGATCTGACAGCACTTTTCTTACGCCAGGATGTGGTCAGCTTTTTAAACAGGGTGTATATAAATGTATGTCCCATGTGCCTTTGTAGTAAACCATTAGTTTCTAGACAAATGTGCTGTAAGTCCCTGTGCAGAATTACACAAACTTTCTACCCCTGACAACTGACGACTTAACTCAAACCCCTGGCATAAATTAAAATCAAGTCATTTTTTACAGGATCACTTTTATACAAGCTTGTGCAACTCCAACGAGTACTTTATGATGCATTTGTTTCCTTTCTTTATTCACTCCAGGTTCAGTAGATAAATCTAAGAATGAACAAAGGCTGAATAAACTGAAGATTTGTTTAGTGAAAGACAAACAGTGTTCCTGGAACAAAGACTTTTTTTCTCTACCACGCCCACATGAGAAAAGAGAATCAAAGTACACCAATCCCTAATAAAATGCAAGCCCAGAGAAGAAGTATTTTTCTTCTTGCAAAACGTAACACACGCCATTTAATGATGGGCTCAGTGTATATTGATGAATATTTTTGATAAACATGATTACAAAGAGTTTATTCTCAGAAGGAAGAGAGATAAAAATGTGGATCACATTACATTAAAATCAAGAAAAACAATGTAATTTCTAAAAATATTTAACTGAGATCTTAGAAAATTGAGATGCTGTATTTCTGAATGTCATTTTAGCTTCGACAGAGAGAACATGGTAAAAGATGATGCCTACAGGACACTGTTCGTAAGGCTCAACTGAAATTATTCTAATCCCATACTTATACCATAATTGTGTGTTTTAAAAACCCCCTCCAATGTCATTTTTTTCATTTATTTATATATTTCAGGGTTGAAAACAGAGAGACTGTAATTAGGAGGCAAGGTTCCACCCCTGCCTTCCGAGCACTGCCTGTATATGCATAGATGTAATCCAACAGTTCCCTTTGTGAGGGGTAAAGAGAGCTGGGATTTGGCACAGCCTGGCATTTATGTTGGATTACATGTTCTTCAAGTTGTCTTTGTAAGTAAGAGATGCATGAAATGCTAAACACAATGAATCTATCCAAGAACTGACTTTTCAAATCAGCACAACCATTTTTAATATGCAACACAAGACAATTAAAAGCCCCAAAAGGAAAAAAAATAAAGCCTGCTAAAGGCACGAATTCCTGACAAATCTGTCTAGAGCCAGAACTATTTACAGAGAGAGCAGAGAAATACAAACTGTAACTCTCTTTTTGTTTGCTTGTTTCGGAAACATCAGCCTATAATGTTATTGCTAACCGCCATAATCTACTCTCAACATCAGTAAGCATTTTTTGCTTTAAAAAGCCCTTCACACCAGGATTTTATAGAGCTTGATGGAAAAACTATGCATGTTCCTTCCTGTACCTAATTACCTCAACTGCACAAGCTGCCAAGTATTTTGCCCTTTAGTTCTTTTAATCGTATTAGTGCAAATGCATTTCGATGCCAACAGAAACAAACATTTAAAGATTTTTTTTCTTAAAAGATTCCAAATATGTACGAGGCTGGTGCTAGGAAAGCACACTCCACTTCTTCCCAGAAAGCACAGAGTTATTTCTGCAGAAGAAATATAAATTTGTGCCTCTTGTAAGACTAAATGTCTAGTTTCGACCCAATTTAAGTAAAATAATGTCAATATGAACTGCTCTCACAATGATTTATGCTACCTTCTGTTGCTTTATTACATTAGACATTCCTTTCTCTAAGCTTTATACTTTTCGCTGTGCTCCTAGCAACCACATAAAGGCTGAGCACCAACTTTACGCACCTGGCACCCTTCCAGGCTCGACTGTTATTGATAATTATATTGAAGTTTCAATTTAATTGCTACTCTGTTGTGACACAGAATATTTTTTGTAATTAGGCATTTCCCATTTTCTCTCCATTCATTTTTTGTATTACTGAAAATGATTTTTTTTTTCCCCAGAAAACATAAGCAGAACAAAGATACAGATAAGGGGACATACATCTGTTACTATCATTACCAACACGGTATGTGAAGGGAAGAAAAAAAAAATTTAAAGGAAAAAAAAATTGTGAATATAATTTCTCGGAAGGTAATTTTCTTTTCAGTTTAAGTGCTCTTATTCTTCTTTCAGTTACTCAATGATTTCCTGTTCTAATTACAAGACATTATACAGAAAGTAATTTTTTAAAAGGAAATGTACTAGAGCAGGAGGCTAAATAGCGTCACTCGCTTGCTATGTTTTGAAATTCCAAACTTTTGCATCTCTTTTGTAAATTCTCTGCTCTACCTTTGTGCAATAATATATTCTATCACAAACCTAACATCTCTTCCAAGGCAATTAACACAAATGTATACATTAAAGAGGAAAACACACTTGCAGTTAAACTGCAAGCGAAAGGAAAAAAAAAAAAGAGAAAAAAAAGAATCATTTTTTTCCTCCTCACTGTAGCTGGTAAATTGGAGGTAAGCCAAGCCTAGGAGTGGAAAATATTAAAAAGTACAAAAAAAAAAAAAAAAAAAAAAAAAAAAAAAGACAGAAGAAAGCTTGATTAAAAAGCGAGAGAAGAGATACTCAGTTCTAAATCTAAATGAATAAGCCACAAACTATTTCATAAAAACATACTGTGACGTAAATTACACATCAGTATTGCACTGTTGTGGTTATTTTGAGAAATGGCTTGTACTGTAAGTCAGCTGGTAAAACCCCACCCTTAATGATTTTGTAATTCTCCATACAGCAATCAACTGGAGCAGTCATGAAATTGCCAAGAAGGAAAACAGACAGAGCTGTAGAGAGTTTGTAATAAAAAGATAATGTACTTTTAACATAACAGAAGTAGAAGATTGGTTTTATTAACTAAAAAAACTACTTAAAAGGTCCCAGGCTTGCCATTTGTTTTGATAAATGTTAACACAGATCTTCATAAGATAAGCAATGGAAGTATCAGGGGAACCAGATAAAATGGGACAATGCTTTGGTGTGTGGGTAGCAAATTGAGCAAGGGAGTTATTTGGAATATAGAGCAAAAATGAAGGAAGTTGCAAGGCTTTGTCCGTCAGGCTCCTCTCCCGCACAGTGCCCTCACTACTCTGCCTTCTTTCATTATCCAGTTACCAAGCGGGTCTCCCAGGAGAGGCACATATCATAATTAGTTTATCATTGCCTGTATGCATGGCTTTGACCATATCATCAATATGTAGCAGATAAAGAGGTAATGAAGGATGCAGCTGGATGTCCGGAGGGACTGGGAATGGTGAGGGTTAGCTGTGCTGAATGAACACGGCTGTGACCCCCAAGAAGAAACGTCTCTTGACTACTGCAGTGCTGCGTTCAAGTGTCACTGCCCTCCCAAGACAGGTCCTCAGCACACCTGTGGAGCACACATGATGGGATTCATTTCATCTAATAACGCAGTTTTAGTCTACGACAGTTGGGCAGATCCCTCTGTAGCCAGAGAGATCTCCATCCAACCTGCTGTTTTGTAAGACATGGATCAAGTCTCTCTGGAGTTACTACTCCCTGATCAATGACAACTAGCTTAGTCTAGAGGCTTAACTTGCAGATCAAATTAAGTGAGTGAAATGAATTCCACCTAAGTGACAACGCAGTCTGCCCTATGCCAAAATGACGGTCCAAATGCATGCTAAAAAATTCCTTCCCAGCAGATACGCTCGCTATCAAGACAAAAAAGGTTGATCTCCTCTGTGGCAATGGACTTTGGCTCTTCCAGCTCTTAAAGGAGGATCCAGTTCTCCTTGTCCTGTTCTAGTCCTTTCGCAAGGACTTTCTGCACTACAGGCATGAGAACACAGGTGTAGACGAGATGAAGATGTGTGTAGCTGACTCTTCAAAACCAATGACTGTTGGTCAGACAGGCTCTGCACATCTCAAAGCTGCCTGTTCTAATAACATCCCAAGGGAAGACAGCACAGCTTTCCAGCAGACAGAAATTAACTTACTACGCAATTACCTAAAAAACCGGAATCCTTCAAAAAGCCGAAGAGCAACAGAAACAGCAGGACAATGAAAGAGTAACCAGAAGGAAGAAGAAGAAACTGCGTCTTTATGACCTAAAAACCTTTAAGAAGAATCTTGTAATGAAAACACCTTCCCATATCACCACCCAGTCATAACCTGCCAAATGTCCCCAAATCATTGCCCTGATACCTGCAGCTGGCCAAGAAGCAATGTCAAGCATCAGCTACATCTCTGGGTACTCCTATGAGAGAAAGGATGGCTCTCCCAATGAAATAACCTTCATGGGAAGATTATGGCTGGCTCTTTGCTTGACCACTTCACACACCGAATCCCCTGCACGGACACAAGGCTAATATCTCCAGTAGGAATCCATGTCCCTCTGCACTAGGCTGCTGTGAGCTAGGAGCAACAGCTGAGGAGTTCACGTAACTGCATCATCGTCATGGATCTACTGCATGCTCTAGCACACCAATTCACTCTCTCCAGTGATTAGGGGAGAATTATCAAACACAGCTCTTCCAGTCCACCCTGCCTTTTGATTCCCACAGTCTTTGTTCGCTCTACTAACGCCACTTTGTGTGCCTTGGCTGGTTAATTAATCACAAAACCTAAAAATATTAATCTAAGAATCGTATTTCTCTCACAGATAAATGCAAATACAGTAATCATTTAATCCCATGAGACAGGACAGGAAATCTGTGTTTTCGGGTTTAAATAAATTTGGGTAAATTACTGACACAACAGGGATACCGCTTTGTTGGCAGCACCCATGCTACTCATCCTTGCTTTGAGAAACCCCCTCTATTTTAATGCTAATGCAATCAAGAACAAAGGCAACGTGTTGCAGGATAAGGTACACAGTGATTACATTTATGTTTACCAGATAATGATAACGCTAACAAGTTGCCTGTAATTCTTATGTGGACGTTTGCCTGCTTGATTTTGCTTTTAAATTGATCAAAAGGCAAAAGCCATTTCTGCCAACATACAGAATAAAATGTGCTGCCTTTCTACATGTATCAGACATTTCTTCCCTTGTAAGGAGGAGATAGAGCTAATTCTCAGAATTTTGTGCCACTTCCCCAGCCCTCCGTTTTCTGTCACAGTGCCAGCAGAGCATCAGCGTTCAGAGAATTCCTAAGAGTAGTTTAACATTTGAAAGAAAGAGAATACTTACACATCTACTGGAGATTGAAACTACTGTTCAACCCAACAGCAATACAATCATTAAAAAAAAGAAAAAAAAGCACCATCTAATGTGTACTTAAAGCACATGGTTGAAGAACATTTTACAGGCAGTGATTTGGATCTGAGTTGTTCTAGTCCTGCTTAACAGGGACAAAACAGAGTATGTTGATCAATGACTGACAGTGTGTCCATATAATCAAATCTTCCATTATATTTATCTCATTAAATCACTTTGAATTCAAATAATAAATCCAATTTTTGAAGAAGACAAAAGGAATTTTATACTGGAAAAGTTTCCAACCAGGCATTCAACATCCTTTTTCTTCAGCTCCTCCTAACTGCAGCTCCTACCCTGTGCTCCCAGGATCCTCCTGTGCCTTAGGAAGTGGGTTTATGAGGTGTTTCTAGACTCCAAAGAAGAGTGACTGACAATTGTCATTTCCAGCTTTTATATAACCCTTCCATCCACAGGTCTCAAACTGCTTTATGGAGATGAGTAAAAATTATTATCCCCATTACACAGAGAGAGAAACTGAGACAGAGAGAGCTTAAAGGATTTATTCTACACCATCAAGCAACTTAGCAAGCAAGGGAGAGAGCAAACAGGCCAGGGAGAAATCCTTGTCGGGGATTTCTGGGAAAGTCAGAGTTTCTCAAGTTTCCTCAAAAGGAAAGTGGCTGTCTCCAGCCACCCCAGCCAGCCTGCCTGCCTCCACAGAGACAGGGGATGGACCAGGCAGGGGCTCTGTGTTGAGGCTTCTCTCCTACCACAGCTGTTTTTCCTGTCCCGCACAATCCCATTCACTCCCCTTCATTTTATTTAGCTGCTGCCCGGCTGGCAGCTATCTTCCCCCTCCACAGAGGGTTTGCAAAGCAGGGCTTCACCTTCCCTCCAAACTGCAGGTGACTGTCGCGATAATAGCTGGAATCACAGAATCGTTTGCTTGGAAAAGACCTTTGAGATCATCAAGTCCAAGTGTACCTGTCCTCTACTAAACCACAGAAGCATGAGAAAATGAATCTGACTGTTGCTGGTGATGCAGCCAAATTCAGAGCTGGGCTATGAAATTGTCTCCCTGCTTCCACTCCTCACTCCTCAGGTCACAGGCATGGGCCAGCCCATGTCCAAATAGCCACAAATGGCTCCAGAAAACCACTCTGATATAAAAGGTTTTGAACTGCCCTGTCAGCTTTCTAAAGCAGAGGGAGACAGTATGGAAGGGGGAGATGGACTGTGGAGGGGAGCACATGCTGCCTGTCCTCTTGAATGTTCTGGGTCACGTGGACCATTCAGGTTGAATGTACATCAGGTTTAAAACAAGTATTTATCCTGGTTGTCGTGGTTACTGATAAGCAGCTTCAATTCTGCTGATAACAAAAAGAAGAAAAAATTGAAAAGGGGAGGGGGGGCTGAAAACATAATTTAGTAATATGATGAAGCCAAGAAGAGGAATTAAATCACATTAAACAAGCCAATTGTACTGTAAATGGCTCTGCCTCTGTATTTGCTTTTAAATCATCTAAGGCTCTAACATGGCAGCTGCTTCAGTTTTAACAAACAAACAGTAAAAATCCCTTTTAATAACGAAAGGAAATAATGATATACTTTGCTTTAGCTGAATTCAAACATAATTTAATTTTCCTGAGGTGAGATTTGCACAGGGAACAATCAGATAATAAACGTTATCATTCTCATAGACAAAACTGAACCAGTACTTTGCAATTCAAAGTGCTATTTAATGCACTGTTTTCAGCAATCTCTGAACACCATCCAACATAGCACTGAACTACGCTTCAGTACTTACACATAAAGCCCGATCCTGCAAATACTTGAGCACGGGAGTTACGCTGCAAACACAAGTACTTCCACTGCTGCTGTGGCTGAAGTTCCACATTTCCTAAAGCACCTTCATGAGAGGGGGTCACATCCAGTTACTTTTTCTACAACACCTTCTCAATATTTTTATTATCATTACTATGATCATGTGTCTTGGTCTCCCCTTCTGAAGCATAGCATTGCACAGAGGAAAAACTGGAGAATGAAAAACTCTGCTCTTGCAGAGAGACATACAACTAGAGCCACTCGCAAGAGGAGGGCACACATCTTTCCAATGATGACAATTAACCACTGGAACAACAAGTTCAAGGACATAAGAGGTTCCCCAATCCAATGCTCAAGACTGAATCCCGAAGATAATCTCCAATACGATGAGTTTTAAACTTGTGGCCTGCTATTTGTCCTTTGTGCTGAAAAGGTCCGTGACAAATCCATACTTGCCTGGGAAAATTTTAAGGCATGAAAGCTGAAAAAAAATTGAAAGCCACTAAGAGTTAAACTGAATTATTTGGCTTAATATCAGAGTGACAGGTTCTCTTGTCATCTCCTCTTTCACCTCCACACACCATTCAAACACAAATGAAAGAGAAGCATACGCAGCCTTACTTATAAGGGACTGCTACACCACCTCTTCCACATGTCAGGATCAACTGCCTTCATCTTCCATTACCCCCAAAAGTAAGAATCAAAAGCCTCATCTTGGTGTTTCGCACGGGGCCCTTTCACTATTGTTTTGAAAATTCGGAGGAACTGTGCCCTCATTTAAAATAGCAATGGCAGAAGTTGCTGGTCCCAGAGCTGTGACACAAGGGGTGGAGGGTGGAAATGGTCCAGTGATTTAAACAGTTGAGCTCTGCTTTTGACATTTATGCCCTCTTTGAAACCCTTAATGAAGTAACAACCCCATTAATTCTTGCAGGGTATTTAGTACACATAAAAACTGCATTATCTACTATTTACAATTTACTACACACAAGCAGTATCTGGCTCCGTACAAAAATAACAAGCTCACTGTAACCCTCCGCTCCCTAACCATACTGCTGATTTCTTTGACACATGGAGAAATGAGAATAATTACATTTTCCTGAGTGTGTCTCATTACACTGATTTAAGTAAGATTTCCAAAGCTGCAAAAATATGCTTTTCGATTTCATTTGTTTCTAGCAATTCTCTGAAGACAGTTAGTAAAACCTTCAGAAATAATCATCAGTATGGACAAAAATTGTACCCTTCTCATGTGGACATTTGACAGAGGGATAATAGGGTCTAGAAACACCACAGCCAGACATTTCTTTTCTATTTAATGTTTCCTTCTGTGCCAAACATAATATAACAGACAAGTGTTAGAGACATGCAGGGGGGAGCCTGAATAGAGAGCTTTAAAAGAGGTCCTTAATAGAGAAGCTGTATGCTTAGTCTTCAACAACATTCAATGGCAATTTATTTGCAGCCGTTTTCTCGTATAACCCTTCACATGGGAGCAGGTAAGAGAGAGTACAAGACAATTTGTCAACTGCCAGATATGAACAAAATAAAGCATTTTTAGTAAGTTTCAGTGGCCCCTTGTATTTGTTTTGCAACATGTTAATAACTTTTTTGGCAGCCAATCAAAGACAAGAAGAGAAAAAGAAGTCAAGCTGGGAAACAAAAACCACAGTTAAAGAATTTTACAGATAAACTTGTGTTTATCATCTGCAGTGTAATAATGCTGAAATCCAGGAGTGGCACAGAATTAAAATTAGCATCACAGAATCACACAGAATCACAGAATGTTAGGGATTGGAAGGGACCTCGAAAGCTTGATGCCATTTCTTTAAAAAAACCAATAAAATCTGCAACTACAAAAATACTAGCACCATATATTCTTTTTTCAATAATCTGCTGTCCTTTTTCTCACCCCAGTGTAGTACCTATCCATTCCCCAATACAACCTTACTCTGGTTCTCTTCCTTCTCGGTGACAAGGTGAAACTCCACATGAGGACTACCATGAGGAAAGGCCAGTTGGAAGTTGCCAAACTCCAGGCCACTGACCCAACTCCCCTACACCACGCTCCCACAGCTACTCGGGCAGTCTCACCTCCTAACTGAACTTCTCATGCTACACCAAATAACCCCCAAATTATTGCTCTGAAAAACAAACCAAATGTAGCTTCAATAGCTGTCACAGCTATATGAGTAAGTCTGTGGCTGCTCATTTAATCCAATTCTGCATCACAACAAAGTAGGCTCAAGCTGAAGAAGAGTAACAGGAAGAAGGTATAAAGGAAAAGGGAGCTAACATACTCCCCCATCTAAGATACGAGGTCCAAAAACTGAGTGACATGCAGGACAAGACAAACAAACCAACTGTGCAGACGTTCAGCAATGCCAGAGCCCTCCTGTGTGATCAAGGTTGTATCTTTAGGTCTTTCTGTGGCACAGCCTCATTTCTGTGGAAAAGGAATTAGTCGCAGGCATGTGAGAGCTGGTGGACCAGTTGCTCCTGATCCCTTCCCCTTCCTGCAGGCACAAGAAGAAGTGCAGAGAGCCTATTCAAAATGGCATCTACTGATACCTGTGCCAAAAAGGTTTCTGCAGGGCTAAGGTTCAATCGTTGGACCAAATGCTCATATGAGTCTTCAGTTCCATTTCTAAGAAAGTGTCTTCTGAGAGTGCCCAAATAGGGAGGCATCAAAATCCCAGCAACATACGCTAAAAAATCTGATTAAATGTTAAGCAATGTCATTAACATCATTAAAACATAGAAAATTCCCTTGGAAAATTTCACACAGGCTTTCCCATCTTGTTGCACATTACTCATGGCCTAAGAGACACATGAGGAGCAAATGGAGAGAAATAAGGTTTCTCTCCAGTCAATTTGGACTGAGTCCTAGTCTTACTGGTAGAAAGACTGGGCTTGTGGGCTTCAGTGAGAACAGGGCTGGGTCCTTTGAAGAAGATTATTATGGCATCTGTAAGAGAGGTACAAAAGTACATGGTGAGAGAAGGTGCGCCAGAGAACAAAAGGAGCTGTTGGTCAGATGACAACCCTCCTCATTACGATGATGAAAAGACTCACAGATTTCAGCAGACACACACTTGCAGAGTTTACTATCCTATCCTCAAAATTAGATTTTGCCTTCTAAGGACTTTGCAGAGGAGTCTGTTACCTGGTGAAGGGAAAGAATATAAGCATTTGCTCTTCAAGAAAGAGGAAGGGCCTTTTGAATAAGAAAGGGCTCCCTGTGATGGGAACCTACCAGCCCAGCCCCACACTCCTCCTGAGAACTAATACAGGATTTCTCTTCCTCTTCTGCAGGACCAGGAAACAATTCCTTGAGAAGAAGAGAAGCCGTGCTACCTGAATTGTCTGAAAAGGCCTCAGGTGGAAGCAGGGTGAGAAGGGATTTCAGGACAAGTTATGCCTATGAGCTGAGGAGAACAAGCAAGTATCCTCCCACTCTTTTCTCTGGGCAGGCTCTCTTTCCAAGTTTTCAGTGAGAGTGTCAGTCTCCAGTGAATCTGCCCAGGAAGGGCCTGTGCAGAGCGCTGCCAATCTTCCAGAAAACACCAGGTGGCTTGTGCTCCGCTCCCGATGGGCTTTGGTCCGACACCCAGCAGAGAGGAAGGCTCTGAAGTAGAAAACAATCCTAATGTACTATCTACTAGTCTGGAGCATGCTCTAATAATAGATAGCACTGTCTATTTCAAAGCACTTAATGGACGCTAATCAGTCCTCAGGGCATTCCTATGAGGCAGGTAGATAGATAAGTATTATTTCTCCTGTTTTACATACGAAACAACCTCCTCAGAGATGTTCTGACTTGCTTAAGGCCACCACACGAGCTGCTGAGCTCAGCCCTCAGCAGGTCCTGGCTCCCAGACCTGTGCTTAGACGTCTCAGCCATACTTCTTTCACAAGTGCAAAATCTTCATTTCAAACATGGAGGGAGAGAGGAAAGAAGATCAAGGAGGGGTGATAACACTGGGAAAAAATACTCTCTGGGAAAAGAGCTTCCAGAAAAATGACAAAACAGAGCCTTATATCTACTGAATGACAGATATCAAATCTAGGACAAGGAGAGAGATGAAAAAGATTGTACAAGTTTTTGTTATATATTCTCTTCAAGCAGTCATAGCTATGTATTGTGATTTGTAACCACTGCTAATGCCAGTTAAATAGTTTTAGACTCTTATTTTCTAGCATGGCCACGAGTGTTAAAGAACGTGCGAGGGCAGCAGGCAGCAGTTCTGGACACACTGAATATATATGCTTAGTACATACATGTAAGTTACATGCCCACACCTACAAAGTTACACCCAGCTGGTTTCCCATGCTAGAGACCTTTGTGACTTTAGATACCACACCGCCCTGGTAGGCAGGAACACATAAATGATGGATTTTATATATTTTTGGGAAAGAGCAGCAGACGGTTTCAGTCACTGATCACGAACATCCAGAACTTGCAAGACACCAGATATTAAATGGTATGCGTTTCCTGGAACCAACGGCATGCTGCATCTCCCACTGCTCTTCCTCTCGACCGTTGCAGAGCGAGCTGGGCAGGTTATGCCCTAAACTTTTAAGACTCCAAATCTAATACACATGTTTTTCCAATTCCTGAACGTGCCTCTTGGTGACACCTTCTCTTTCAGCCTGCAGCCTGCTGCCCCACTGACTCCTCGTACTCCCCGTGACCACACTGCATCCCCATGCCTTGGGCTCCCCCTCTCCAGCCACAGCTGCTGAGGGTCACCAGCACCAGGCGGCTGCAGCCTGGTGCTCGCTCCTCGGCAATGCCTGTCTCTCCACAACCCCGACTGACTGCGGCCGGCCACAGGCTGCAGAGCCTGATCTCACCTGTGCAGGGGAGCAGGATTACCTTTCTCTCGTTCTGCCAGGCAAACAGCTACACTCACATGTGCCCACTGTTCCCATGGGCAGCCCAGCGACACTTCCTCTGTGCTAACAGCCTAGCACCAGCCAGGACGGAGGACCCAGTGGTGCAGGGTGCTGCACAGATCACGCCTCTTCCAGAGCAGTGCTGAGGGCACCAACACACAGGATCCACGTGGAGACGAGAGAGTAACAGTACTGACCAGACAAGTCCCAGGTTTCTTATCCCAGACACCCTAGTCAGCACATTTCTGACTTTCAACTGCACAGTTAAGTGAACCAGGGTCCTTGAAAAAGTGAATGCAGCCTGCTGGTCCCCCAGAACATTCAATAATTGTTTGTGCTAAAATAATCTTAATTTTTGCTTCTATGGAATTCAAGGTCCAATCTCCAGCCACTATAGGCTACGCAAAACATTACTTATTTTTCATAGGGAAAAAAATTATTTATGCAGTGCATTAGCAATCTCAAATGGTGTTCTTTAAGCACGAGTTCGATGAACTATATGCAGCATAATACAGCTGCTTTGCATTTTGATTCCTTTATTTATAGACCATGGCAAATTAATAACTCAAAAATGTTGTTTCAGGCAAAGTAATGGACACACAATAAAACTATTCATTTCCTCAAAGGTCACTCTAGGAGAAGCATACGCTGTTTAGAAGCCTACCAACAATGCTATTGTTCCAAAGAAAAGTGAAAATATATAATGAGCAGTTAGCGCCTGTATCTGCATCGGAGACCCTAGGCTAATTTAAAGTGCAATCTTAAGGCAATCAATCATACTCTAAAATTACTTCATTTTCCAAACTGTTTACACTTTTTAAGTTACAAATCCACTTTCTGCTATTTCAACTCACGATTTACAGCTACAGATTTAGCCTGCCTTGGCTTGCTGCCAAACTCTAGTCATGAGGGAGCTAATGATCTGAACAGATCAGTGTTTTATAATGGAGAAAAGCGCATGTAAATTTCCAGCATGTCTGCAAGTAATCAAGGCATGCTGACTATAAATGAGGCGGCCTCACATTTATTTTAAGAGAAATATCTTAAAGCCTCACTTTTTATCCAGGCCAACAACAAAAAAAGAAAGTAAAAAAAAAAAAAAAAATTCCTTTTTAAAAGGTACTCCAAGATTATTCCAAATGATTCTAAATGAAACTGCTAGGCAAACAATATGTTAAAGAATAGTACAATAGCTAATTTCCTTTAGAGTTTCTATCTCAACCAGATCATATGCTTATCATGGCAAGCTGGAACATTAAACTCTCTAGTTCATGGAATCAAAACACAAGAGTGCTTCATATTACATTATAGAAAAATGAGCCATTCCCTACAAACAAGGTCAGATTTCTGGAATGCCAAAGGTCTACATTTAAACAGAGCTGGGAGGAGGGGAGGCTTTGCCCACTCCGCTCTCTAAAAAGTAGTGGGAAACTAGCCCAGCAGTTTAAATTTGTTTTAATAGCCAAAATGGTAGAAGGAGAGCAAGAAGTCTCTTGGGAGATGATACTTAAATTAAGTATGATCTTTATTGTTTCATTACAGTGGCACAGCCAAATAAAGACTTTGTGTTATTGTACAAATAATGCCAGATCCTCATTTTCTAGCAGAAATAATTACTCCGTTCTATCATATTCTGCTTCCCATCAACCTACACTCCCCTCCTCATGTTGGCACTAGGTTGTGGTAGGTTTGGGGCTGGACTAAGGAAAGTTTCAGAGTTTTTCCTGTCTTTAAAGGCCATACCAGGAGGCATGTTCTGACCTAAAAGTGGCTTTAAGAATGGGGCTATAAATATTCTTGCATCGTACTTCATGAAATTCAATCCATCATGATGGATATTTCTGTTATAACATTATTACATGCCTAAACTCAATTGTATAATTTGATAGGGCCAGAAACAATAAGCTGGCATTTCTTTGTTACAGCATACTACAGCTTTAAAATACCTGTAATCATAAATCAACATAATTATTTGAAGTTCTGTCATGAAGCAGAACAGGAAAAGAAAAATTAAACTAGCTGGTAAAGAATTTCATTTCACTTTCTAGACACTGAAACTTTTAACCGGTTTTCAGTCTCACCACCACTACAGCTAGGAAAGTCTTTCTCCTTTCTAGGTTGCCTTGAAAGGCACTTCCTCCAGAAAGATTTTGCTTCCTTACAACTTTCCAACACAACTGGCAGAGCTGCACTGAGGAATCCTGCTACTCCGCAGTACCATGGATGCACCTGCACTGGAGCTGTTGAGATCAGGGTAACAGGGAGCCGGGGCTGGAGCAGACTAAGTGACCCGAGCCCCCCACAGCCAGCCAAATGCCTGGTGGGCCACGGGTTCGGGGCCCAGATATCAGCCACTGCTGTTGGTGCAGTCAGTCATGCTAGAAGCTCTGGAGGGAGACAGCTGAAGTCCCTCCTTGCTGTGGAAGCAGTCAACTGAGCATTTTTTTATCCCAGCTTGTGAAATATTTCGCTTCTTATCCACACAAAATAATTTACTAACTCCTCCCTGACCTCTCTGCACTTCTTACCTCACCACAGTTAGGATCAAAAGTAACTGACCCTTTCTTGCTCTTTTTCTACCCCCAGGACCTATAAGCAAGAGCAAGGGGGCAGCTTTGATGGACAGCCCCTCAATTTGAGGAGAGTTTGCTGCTTGCAGTTTAGTTTTAATTATTGCTAAGCAACTGCCATTGGGAGATGGCCCTTGGGAGACCATCACCCAAGCAGAGGATCAAGAAGAGGTGAGTACATGTGCCCTCCAGTGGCTCCCCTCAACATATGCAAACACCATGGAGTGCTTTGGGACAGACTGTTGTGTTACTGTAAGAGGCAAAAGCACCACCTGTGGCTGAGGCAGTTCTTCCCTCCCCTTACCTATAGTTACACAACAGTTCTCCAAATTTCATCTCCACTTACCTTCCAGCCGTGTAGAGCTTCATGCTCACTGGAGGCACTGGGCTACAGCATGACTGAAGTTAATATTAAAATGTGGATTCCTCCTACAGCTTCACTGAAAAAACCCCATTGCATTCACAGGGACAGAAATCTCCAAGAACCTCCTTGTTGTGTTTTCCTTCCTGCTATGACAGTTTTTCTTAAAAAAAAAAAAAAATCTCTTTTTCTCCCTGCTTTTTCTTTTGATCTTTGTAGGTCTCGAGCACTGTACTTTATCACTTCTGATACTTATGTGAATAACGTTAAGTCTTTCATAAAGATACTCTTTTGGCCAAGTGCTTTATGGTATCAGAGCTCAGCAACACACATAATTGTGTATAAACACACATGCACACGTACATATACTCGCTGTTTCATCACAGATAACTACATGTATATACATACAGAGGATACAATTAACTGTAACATGACTAAAAGCCTTACTTTCTCAAATTCTCAACTTTTACTCTCTTACACTGTGACATCATAAATTGGAGAAGTAGCTGAAAATAGGTAAGACTTGAATTTCTTTAGTCAAAGAATAAGAGGAAGAAAAGCACCTTCTCTTTCAATATATCTACATAAGCAAAAAAGGGGGAACAAACAGATTTGGGGTGGAAGAGGCAAGTCAACTCAAGCTCAGCAAAAATTTCTAAAAGATAAAAACAAGTATAAATAAGGAGATATAAATAGCTGATGTGAACAATTCTTGAGAACAAAAAAGCATGTGATATCATCAGAGTTGGTGTCACAGGGTGGCTATTAACCAGCATAAACATTCATTTTCAGTCCCACTGAGTCACCCAGAAAAGCTGGCTCTGAAATAATGAGGCTGATGGAGTCTGAGATCCAGTTCTACTTTTCTTTACTCCAACTTGGAACTGTTGCACAATTATGATACAGAACGTCAGGATACGATAAACAGAACTGAAAAAGGGAAAGAAAACAATTTTTTCCCCTACAAGTCAGGTTCAGTGCTTTTGCCTATTAAAGTAACCAAATATGTTTCTCTCTGAAATCAAAGCCAAAAGGCAGCATGCCAGGCACAGTTAACAGATAAATCAATGTTCCCAAAGGGCGGGCTTCTTTGTTTTGGGGGGTTTCTGCCTGACAACAATCTTGCGTTGAGCAAACAGAACACCCACTGCACATCTTGTCAATCTACTCACATGAAACGGGAAAGGAAATGTGAATACTTTTGAAGATCCAGGCACTGTTTGGAAAAACTACATGTTCTAACCTCTCTGTCAAAGGTCATGGTTTTCATAACTATGAAGTCTGCAGCTATTGTAAAGCTCACTACATATAATGTGTAATTGCAGCTAATTTATCACTAAGGTCATTGTATACTAACTGGGAGTTTGTAAACAAGAATGAATCACAGGTTTCATTTTTGTGCCCCTTTCAAACTGGAAGACCTAACAGTTTCCTGTTCCAACATACAAAATAGTATTGCTTCTATAAACCTCCTCAGGTCTCCTTGCCAGCAGTTTCCATTTAATTAAACTGACAGCAAAACAGGGCCCTTGCTAATGTGATCCAGACCAGTTTGCCTTCAATGTAAATTCTCAGGCATGAAATTACATCTGAAACAGACACAATAATCCCTCTATATCTTAGTCACAAGTTTAATCTATACTAAAATAACATTTTCTTTGTCTATATTGAAGTCTGTTTTAGAATTCAGTGATCTTTCCTTCTTTTTCCAGTTGAAGTTCAAGGAATTATTCAACTTCCATTCACCTTACAGTCAATTCAGAATTTTCTTCTTGACTGTAATTTATACATTCATTGTTGGTTTCTAGGTCACGGGCAGCAAAATGATCTCGCATGTGAGAAACTAGATTCAGGACCTACTTCAAACTTTCACTTTCTGGAAATGAAATAGGCTGGTAGCACTATAAAACTAGTTCATAGCTGCTCAAAGCAATCTAACTTGCCTAAGCTAACAGCCAGATCCTAGGGTCAACTAGAAAACTGATGAGATTTATAGGTACCTTCAGTAAAATGAAGGTGGGGTTGTTTGTTTGTTTAATGACCATAACATTTCACTCTCATCTAGTCATTCTATTGAATATTCAACGGATGCACTAATTCATACAATGCCCAGGAAGAACAGAACATGCAAAAGAATAGTTACTTATTCCACAGTAACCATAGTGTTCATGATGAGCAACTCAATAAATTGCAGGGTGCATTTATGCCAGATGCAAGTAAGACAGGAATTTCTGAGAGATGCAACGCATTTTGTTGTTGGCCCATGGGCTGCCTCCTCCTGCACCAGCACCAGGACAAGCCTGAGGAGGCTACAACCCCGCTGCAATTCAAGCCTGTGATATCACGGGGCTTTGAAAAAGAGGGAGAGATGGTAGCCAGAGAGTAAAATCCATGAAAGTCACAGTACAGGAATAACTGATCTTCTCTTACTCAAGCCAGTGTGTGCCACAGTGGAGTCCTCACTGTGCCTGCCAAGCCCTTCCACTTGATAGGAAGCTTTGTCTGACAGTTAAACAGTGACCAAAAAAACGCTCTCCCAAACTCCTGACCTCACAGCCAAGTCCAGGAACAATATTGGAGAAGCTGCTCTTCTTTGCTGCTCTGTGGATTCCTGATACTAGAAGAGTACATCACTCGAGCTCTGCTGTAGCAGGTCTCCAAGCTCAATGGGAATTACACAACACTTAGCAAGCAACACGTAGTGATACATGAAGACATTAATTTTGAGACACTGTGGCAGGATGGCCTGGGCTTCAGAGTGCCTAGCAGTGACTGTCACCTCAGCATTTTGATCCTGGAAAGGAAAATCAAGTCTACTATGTGCAATTACTTTTCTTCTGTTGCCAGCCACATAGGTAAACTAATTGTTCAGTTTAGCTTGAAGCTATTCTGAAGACAGACTTGGGTGCAGTTTTAGCATCACTGAATCTTCACAAAAAGCTGTAGAAATGAGTTCACATGTAGGTACCTGAAGCTCTGGTCTTGCGGACAAAGTGACAGATGAGGCAGTATAAGAGAAAGAGCTGCAAAGGAACCTGTGGAAAAAAGGAATAAAAGAACAGCCTGCTCCAAGAGCATGGCATCTTTGTTATCCTCACTAGACCTGGCCATCTCCCATTGCCAATGTCAAAAACTGCTTTCATTAGACGAGTAATTCTTGTTTCTCATTTACATTCTTGTGCTCAACACCCGCATTTTCTGACCACGGAGGGAACTGTCAACGGCTGTCAGGACTGTCCCCATAAGGTACCCGTTATCCCTGCAAGTCTGCAAACGGAGGAAGTGATGGCAGGGATTTACTACAGCTCTGTTGCTGTTAACCAAGATGCCTCTGCATAGCAAAGATATCAAAACAGTTCCTGCACCTAATGAAACTGAGGGTTCACCCTGGTATAAATCTGGTCTCTGTGTTCAGGTTCTCATATATGAGAGGGCTTCCTGGCTTTAGGGTCAGCAGTCACTGGCCTGGAACTGGTGTCACTCCATCTTGGTGAAAGGGAATGCTCAGGACAAAGAAAGCTGTTGCTGTGGCTACTCCTCCAAGGAGCCTCGTGTCCTGTTTCGGTTTGGGCAACCTGGCTAGTGAACTGCCAGGGAATCGGAGATGGTAGGAAATTCTTACGGATAACTGGGGCAAAGATCTTAATGAGGCACACACAAAACTCCAGTCCTACATGCAATCCACACAGACACGCTCTGAACGAAAAGAAGCAAAAAAATGGAAACTGCAGTCCCATTTTTTCTATGAACACCATCCCATTCTGTCACGTCTCGATAGCCTTCAGTGATGAAGATGAAGTGCCCCGTCACTCACACCGAGTTCAGAGCATTCCTTACACCACCTGTGACACTCAGTACGTTGCGGAACTGGGCCCAAGAACTATTGTTTCCTAAGAGGTTGTGCTTCAGCTGGAGATGCTATGACCATAAGAAGCAAAAGTGACAAAACCACTGTAAAAACAAGAGAAAACTGAACCACAGCGCATTCTCCAAGTTTCTACTCACGCAACCAAACATTTGCAAAACCTTAGTTACATGTCCAACTAAAAATACCTGCTGCCCAAGAAATGTTACATGATTTTAAATAAGAAATTTGCCACATGCCCAGTGAAGTATAAATGATACTTTTAAACAAATGCACTGAAAATGTTTTCAGAGCCTGGACAATAAGATTTCCCAGCACTGTTCTCACAATCTTGCTCTTTAACTAAGAACTTTATTTGCACTGTTTTCCTAAAAAGTAAAAACTTAAGTGCTTTTTTAAGAAAACCAGTCATACACTAAGTAGTCTGACATTAAGACAATGGTCAGTCATTAGCATGATCAGAAACCATTACATGTCCTTCTGGCAACTGCTGTTCTGCTGCACTGTTCATGAGGGTCTCTTGTTTTAGAAGCAACACTCAACAAGTATTCTCCTGGTAAAAAGTGTGTAAATCTTTTCTTACTATTATATTGACTTTCTCTCCAAGGTGACGAGGGAAAAAGGGTCTAATACAGAATAGCAGCTTTTCTTCCACTCTGCCCATTAAGAAATCAGCTCCATGTGCTTCTCCAAGCCAACAGGGGAGGCAAAGAGGTGCTGCTTTGTGCATACACTGTGCACAACTGGCCAGAAATGGGGGAATAACTTCTCCTATTAACTTATATGGATTTGCTGGTATCAGTTAAAAGTCTCAACGAGGCAGAGAAACTACTAATAGAGTTTCTGCTACAGAGGGTGAAAAATGCTCCCATTCCATTTGTGCAAATATGCTGGGCTCATGTTATCAAACACATGAATTCCTGTCCACACTCTCTTCGTCTCTCCTGCGCACCCTGCCATCAAAATAGCAGGGACAAAATTGGCCTCATTTCCTGTATAATTCACACAGACCTAAATGTTCTTAAGTATGTTGTCAGGGAATATATTTTAAGGCTGCTATGCTCACATCTGATCTCTTACTCTTTTTTTATGCTTTTAAGATATTAAATAGGATTTACCCAATAAATCACATGCTTTGTGCCCTGGAATCACATGGTATCTGAAATCACCAAAGGCTAAATCCTGGGCCATTCACATTCATTATTATATGCAAGTCAGAGTGCCCAGGTCTAAAAAAACAAAGTAAAAAGTAAGCACACAGCCTTCCCTGAAAGGAAGGCTAACAAGACACCCCAAACCACAGACACCAAAAACCCCAAGTGGCAAGGCAGAGAAGCAGCCCTTATTGCTGTCTCCAGCAATCCTCATCCCCGCTCCCATTCCAGTGTTATGCCACCTCTCTCTCACTCCACCACAGGAGCGTCAAAATCGGAGGTCGCGGCAGAGCACGGCCTCGGCACTGACCTTCTCACATGGCCCAGGCTAGGCTGAAGCCTACAGAAAACAGCACTGACCACCCAAAACCCGAGTGGGATGATTATCCTGGAGGCTCTTTTCCTGTTGAGGGACTGAGTAGGAAAGACAAAACAACTCTCTCAAAATTTTTCATGAGGGCACCCAGGACCCAATCTTCCTGCCACTCACATTGCCGCAAGGTTTGCTACTGAGCATCACAGCAGCAAGCCTGAGCCCGTGGTACAACACTGAATAATTACCACAAGAAAAAAATGCTCCTTCAAGCTCTCCCTACCTGAGCTGGAAGGCTCCCCCAAGGGGGGAGCAGAGCAGGCAGCTGACGGGTCTGAACACCTCTCAAGGCAGCAAGCCCCCTGCCCTTGTTCAAGCTGACCAGTCCACTAAAATACCAGGAGCCTCCCACACACAAAACTACACGATCTAATCTTTGATGTTTCACAATAGCACAAAGACAACATATAAAACACATTCAAGAAACACTGTGGGAAATGTGCCAGCATTTTAAGGAACGTTCCCTTTGGACATGAAGCCTTTTTTAGCCAAACCACTATGATTTTGTTTTAGTGACTCATACAAATGGATTCTGGATTAAGGTTTAAAAATGGGTATTTTCTCTTCTGCTCCTAGGTTCACCTCAAGACATCTGAATGAAAAAATAGTAAGAATATTAGGCTGGACATAGATTTACCAACAGACACTAAATATGGATCTACTAAATTTGTAAAGCTTAGCTGCAGTTTCAAATATATAATTCTGAAAATGCAATTCCTCCTGAAGGCAGGCTGGGCAAGGATCACAAAACTATAAAAAGATACTTTGTCCCTAAAGACTGCAACAAGCTAATCATTAGCCACCCATTTATAGTGTTTATCTTTTTATTACATTATTCTGATATTTTTCCTTTGCAGGGACCTACTCCTTATTTCTACCATATGGGTAACAAAAAAGATCCGCTGCCTCTAGGCATAGTGTTTTTAAAGACAAAGACATTTGCCAGATTAAGAACAAACATAGAAACAAAGTATACATAAATTTGTGTTTGACTACTGTTGGGCATCTGGAATGGCACACATTTTCTTTGGAAAATTTTTCTTCCAGTTTTTTACACAAATGACAGTAAAATATGTACCCAGCAGCAAACTGAGAACTAAATTTAAAACGCACTTGCAGACCACTCTTTCATTTTTTTCTTTTTAACTTCTCTTTTCCAAGGCAAGAGGGGAGGAGGGAGTTTGTACTGATGTTTTGAAGTACTGTAAGTTCTTTTGCCTTTTAACAGAAATATGTAAACAAGGTGTATGACTGTAGGGTAATGTTCTAGTCACAAAGCATTCAAGAGCCAGAGTGAAGCTATTTAAAGAATGGAGTATTCAATTCCTGAGGCCAGATGCTAGTATAAATATGAAACTATGTTCACACTGCAGATTAAATTATTTTTAGTTTCTGCATTTGAACTGCCAAAATTATCTGGGTTGGGTTTGTTGTTTTTTTTTTTCTTTTTACTGAACACAGAATTTATGGGGCCACATTTTTTACGTATGTGAACAGAGGATTAAAAACACAAGCATAAAAGGACTTTTTCAGCTATATTCTCTCTGCAACAAAACTAGAAGTGTATAGTGACATACACTGTCACAAGTAAGGGTCAGTAAGGGAGTAAGAAAACTAAAAATAAAGATGGAGCTGAAACATTCAAGATTCTTGAAATAGATTTTTACAGTACCTTATCATTTAATTTTTATCCCACAAAGCTTTTGATCTGGAAATACTTAGTGTGAAGGAAAAGTGGAGACTGTGGTTTTAAAATAATTAAAGAGAAAAAACATGCATTAAGACTCCATTACACAGTATCTACCAGCTTTGCTATCGGAGCTCACACAACTATTGCTAAGAATATCAACTTAAACTCACCAGTAATTAACTAAAACCAAATAATCAATAAGCCCATGACCCTGGCATAGCAAAAACATGCACAAATCCAAGAGAGAGTGACAATGAAATAAACTGGGGGTGACTGACACAAACCCAGGCTCAGTGACTAGCTGTGTGAGGACCTATCACTGACACATGCTACAGCCTAAAGCCTACAAGGCTGTCAAGGATCCCCCTGCTTGATGACGACTTCACTGTTGTTATTTTTTTGGTCCTGTAATTATCTTCTCTTTGCTTCATCAGCTGGTAAGGATGGAAGGTCCAGGATGTATCTCAAGGACATGATTCATCTGCTGATGTCAGGGGGTCAGTCTACCAAGACACAAAAAGTAAAACAGGAACCACACGGAGGGATGTCAACCAAGCCACAGACCCTTCCCACTGCGAATACCACAAATGCCCTGGAAGGGCTGGATGTACAGCCAGGAGTGTAAATCTGACAGAAGGATGAGCAGAAAGACTGCAGCTTGGTCAGTGGAGAGACCTCCTGCAACACTAAGGAATGTGGAATTACTGAGCAGACTTGCTCTGCACTGTGCTGAACACACATATTTTGCTGATGACTTACAAGAAGGATAAGGCCAGTAACACCGTACAGCTGGGGGGGAAAGACACTAGGAGGGGAAGGGGTCCTGCAGCTCCGGGACTGTAACCTATCTAATATTGAGATGTGTGAACCGATACTAAGTACCTGCAGAGACTCTGTCACCACCCCAATTCAGGAAGGCAGGGGACACCAGGTTTAATTACAAAGAGGTGATGTGAGACATGCTGAAAGCTGAACATGCTCTTGAGTATCACGTCAGGTTCGGCCCCAGTTCCTAATTAACTGTTCTTATCAGGTACGGATCTGGTACCACAACTGTGAAGCCTCCTTTTGGTGAACAGCCTGACAACCCCAGCCTTCCCTGGCTATTTACAACACGCTTTTAAAATGCATTAGCCTGCACTTTAAAGAAACCTGGGACCACAACATCTGGGCTTTGGTTGTTTTGTTTCTTGGTAATAAAAAGTGAAAAAAAATATGCAGCTGTGGATAAAATGTTCAGGAACACAGCAGCTACCTTGTCATCCTTTACCTATTTTCCATTCACTAGCCTTGTTCACAGGAGCAGAGCAGGACATGAGGGAACTTGGAGGAGGACGAGAGGGAACGTTTCCCACTTTTTTCTTAAATTAGATTTTCAATTTGTTATAGGATCCTTGAACTGTACAATACTCAGGGATCTATTCCACTCACGACACACATGCATAGCTCCCCTTGGCACTAATGGGTATGACGAACGTGTTGCAGAGGAGAATTGCCCCCTAAAACTGCAGGAGTGTGAACAAGGTTGTAAATATATCTCAAGGTTCTGGTAACGTTGAAACCAGCCTAGTGTCTTTCTCATGGTTTATTATGATATCACCAAATCCCCTCTATGTATTTATAGCCTTGTAATTCACAATTATTCTGGGTCCATAAATGTTTTTGGCATCTGAATGTAGAACTGATACTATTATTTCACATATTATGGTACTGTCCATGAATGCTAAATTTATTCCAGCACAGACTCCTGGAGTTCATTCATCAGATATTTTATGCTACTGTTCTTTTAATGATTCATTTATCCTTAGTAATATTTGTATTCTGAAGTGTGGCATCTCCAGCCGACAGCACAATGCTCTGCTGAATTATCTTTTTCTTTCACAGCATAACAAAGTAGAGCACAGTCAAATTGAAGATGGCCTTTAGTACACTGTCAGAACAATACTGCTTACCAAGCATATCCAGACACATTTCTCAAACCACATGTAATGCTCTGGCTGCCAACATGCTCATAAAGTCATTAACCGGCATCTTAAAATGAGGGTGTGATACATATATTTAAATGTTTAGGAAAATCAAATGTGTGCTCTTCTAGAAGTTTATTTTGAATTTTGGCTTCTGCACATATCAATTATGCAGCAGTGCGCAGATGTAAAAATTCACCTTGATTTTTCACAAGCTGCTAAAATATACTCCTGCTAAAATAATACACATTATCTATCACTAACAAAAGCTTCTTTATGGCCTTAAGGATTTGTCCTTCACAATGTAACAGAGCAAGAGAGACCCAAGCTGAAAGTTTACAGTGCTAAGGATTCATTTTTACAAGCAAATTACTATTAGCAGTAAAATTAAGCAGGAACTTATTTTACAGGCTACAGATTTTACTAAATGAAGCAAATAAAGGCTATGCCACAATGCTCTCCAATACAAAGCCTACCCAGTAAGTTACAATCCATAGTTACATTTTTAAAATATACCCTTGCTCTGTCACCCACTCCCACAAAGTGCACTCCAATTTATATATATATTTTTATATATATATATACACAAATATGTCTATACTAAGTTTAACCCCTCCCTTCCCAAACACCCTCATTTATCAATGGACTCATCATGCAAGGATCACCAAACCAGCAAAGAGAAGCATGAACCAAATTAACCCTAAGAGATTAAGCAGTCACAATGTTGAACCCAAGAGTCTTAAAACTCAAGAGCAAGGATGCCAGAACCACAGCCTTCTCCTGCAAACCCATGCAGCCCCTCTTGGTGCTCAAAGGTGACATGCAATGCTGTGGGAGATCCCTGGGCTACCCAGGTTGGGAAGGCAGGTTTGCCACTGCCCACTCAGCTGCTGGACCCAAGCGCCTTCCCACACTCTTGTCCAACACTTCCTTTTTCTTTCTAGGCAGCCCAACTCCCATCTTTTCCCTTACCTGCCCAAGTAAAACTTCACCTCAGCAAGCTGAGAACCCATCAAAGCTGAGGACCCATCACCTCCTGTTGCTGAGGTCCCCACAAATGCTAACATGGCCATCTGTCATTACCACCCCACACAGCTTAGGGGGTAGCCTAGCTTTTGCTTCTCTGTGCCTCTGTCCTAGCAAATGACTTTGTGAAAAGAAGAGGGAGAAAAAGCAAGTCTCCTCCTTCAATTTCAGATGCACAAATGATGCTTTCTCTGACAAAACCCATGGCATGAGACAGGCCATCTATAAGAAGATGAATATTGTATCTCAGAGAACAAGCACCAGCCTTTCTGCAACACAGCAGCCAGAATTGGACTAAGATATTTAGGAAGACAGACGATGACAAGCCAGGTAAGTTGCAGAGTGCCTGTAAACAAAAGGCACACTGCAGTCTTTTGGGCACAGCAGTAATGAAGAGGCAACTAAAAAGAGCAACTTGGAAGGAAGGTGCTTGATAAGCTGGGTCCGGCTTTTCTCTTCCCCCCCCCAGAAGGGAACGGACACCCAGATCTGGCCATGGTGTGAAGAGCACTCGTGGAAGAGCCTGAGCATCTCAGCACAGCGGCACAGGTCGCAAGCCAGAATGATTCACGAGCTGGTACGAAGACAGCTTTGACTTGATTAACAGAGTGCTTGCCGTCAAGGATGACCGCAGGACTCCAAGTCCTGGGCTCTGTCAGCACAGAACCAGAGCAGAGGAAAGCAGTCAGGCAGGAAAAAAAGGACGTCCTCAGGGCCCACCCAACTATACCACAATGTTACATAGGTGCTCCGTTTACAGATTGCGGTATCCAGCCAATTTTTGGCTGGCTGCATGGAAAGCATACAATGCAGGAAAAGGCGCCAATGATCTACGAGGGACCAACAGCTCTAACCAGCAACCACAGCACACAGAGGAGACCGCTGATCACCTCCCTCCACGGCGCTGGGCAAGGGAAGCACAGGGACACAAAACAATAGACGTCCCAAACTGGGTCCCCCTGGGACCCAGAAACAATATGGGCAGGGATGGAAACTAGAGGGAAGGCTGGGGAGGAACTTAGCACCCTCTAAGCCCAAAAGTTAAAAAATAAAAAAACCAGCAGACATTGAGATAAAGTCAGATTCAGAGCACAACAGTGCTGCACCGGGAGGCACACGTTTTCAGTTACTGGAACAAAACCTCATGGTCAGTAAGAATTAAATGCAAGATCCAACAGTGACTAGAAGGGAAAAAATCCTGGAGAGCAGACACATGTGGGTTATTACACAGCCTGGCAAGGTCAAACTCGGTGCTAAAAACAGACAAAAATAAAAAAAGCCGTCAAACATTTTTAAAGGGACACTGTCTCACACTGGCTGCTTTGACACTGTCTGTGAATGGTCCTTATTTTTTATCTACTTATTTTGTAATTATGTAGGCTACTCCTGTTCCAACCAGAGGCTGCAACAAAACTCTTATTGATGGTGCGAACTGCTGCAACTTTGGCTTTAGGAGAACGTGGGGCAGTTCCCTCTAGCTTCACAAGGCAACAAAATTTAACTCTTCTTCCTCTCCTGTTTTGCAGCAGTGATTCCTTCCCTGATGTTTCTGAATAGACCAGAACTGCAATAGCAAATGGCTGTGCTCTACACCAACGACAAAGTGCCCTGTCATACCAATGCATAATTGAAAACGCTGACACAGTGACAACTGCTATCAGCGCAATTCTGATAATCGCGTTAGCTTGCTCCTCTTGCAGGAACTGGTGGGGGTAGGGAACAAGCACTGTGATTTAGGGGCTACCTACAGAGACATTACGTGGGATTTTGTTTACATTTCTTGGCAGTTCTTACCCATTTCAAAGAACAAAATACCCACCTCCTCAACTCCCAGGGGCAACGCTACCACCCCCTTTTATAAGAGCTCAAAGGCGGGTCAAGGTTTCAGAAGAAATCCAAATTTTATCTCTTTGATAAGGCATGCTTGAAGTTTGAGATGTGTGATGTTAAAGCTCCTTTCAAGAGCCACAAATAGATGAGACTCTACACAACTCAGTGGTGAATGAAAGGCTTCCATAGCCAGTGCTGCATATTAAAATGTTTTTGGCACCCCCATACACTTCCTCTGCAATGAAGTAGGCTGTCCCCAGAGAAAGGAAGAAATTAACAGCACCTAAATCATCCCAGCATGGCTTGGGCAAACACGTGGCCTTGGGAAGGACCAGGTGGCTACAGACAACCTCCCAAGGACCCCACCAACCTCCTCCAAGGGAGGCTGGGGAAAGAGCAGAGAGAGCAGAGGTGGCTCAAGAGACAGGGGCAAGTGAGGAGGGGGAACCCCAAAACACTCCTGGACATAGGCTCACCTCCAGGAGAAAATATGTCATTATCACAGGATTTTTGGGGGTACACCACACCTAACAACAGAAACACCTTTCAGCTTTTAAAAGTTAGCCAGCAACTGAATCCAACAAGTTAGTTATCTTAAACCAACTGGTTGATAAATTATAAAAATAAACGTTTATCCTGCCCTCTTCATGTAAGGCCAGACAAAACTGTCTGTCTGTTCAGCACCTCATGTTATCTCCAATCCCAAACATGTTACCGCTAAAGGTAGGCAGTAATCAAACCAAAAGAAGATGTACAACCAAAGGAAGCCTTCCTGCTTCATGGCCTTTCTGAACAGTAATCCCAACAGCGCTGCCTCACAGCCTGCCGGTGTCCTGGTTCTGCTGCAGCAGCGCCGGCATGTGCTAGGATCTGCACAAACACAGACGAAAGCGCCAGGCCACAGTTCTTTTTCCCCAAGGGAGCCATCCTCCTCCATTCAGGCTCCATGGAGCACAACAGACAAGTCATGTAATAGCCTCATCTACAGCAAAAGGGCTGTATCAATCGGCCTGGTTAGAATGAGTTAGAGAGGTCACTCTGACCCACGAGACAAAAACCAACATACGGCGCACAAGGGCAGAGGGGGGAAATGGGATAATGGTACGCTTACAGGAGCTTTAGCGAGATCAAGATGGCATTCAGCTAGGGCAACGGGGATAGGAAGGCACAAGGAAGAGGCAAAGAGTGCCAACAGAGAAGAAGGGGAGGGGAAGACAGTTAAAGGCATGAGTTAGGCACAAACTATCCGAAGTAGCTGTACTCTGAATAGCTAACAATTAGTTGGTCAGAAAATTATTGCATCAAGTTAAGCCAGGCGAGCCTGAACTCAGCAGCACGTGACAAACAATGGAAAAGGAAAGTCGGCGTCCGTTCAGAAGCCACCGCAAGTGTCTGTGCACACTACAGCTGCAGATTATCAGTTCTGATAATATTATAACTTGACTACATTACGACTTTATTATCTTCACCTGAAGAAGTCATGCCTGTTGCAAGGCCACTGGTGAGTGAAATCAGAAGGGCCACGCAACAGCCGAGTGCCCGCCAGGGCTAGGCACAGCAGCTTCCTGGGCGCTGAGGGGTCAGCACCTTCCTGCAAGATAGCTCATCCCCGCTCTGCTTCGCCTTCCAAACTCACCGCAATCTGCCGCGGATCAGCCGGTTTATGTGGTAACACAAGATCCAATGAGGATTTGGGATCTCCCAGATGAAGCTATGCAAGTTATGAGACTGGTAAAGAAGAGAAGGAAGTGACGAGGGTGAGCCAGTCCTGTGGCATCCAGCCCCCTGTCTGGCAATCTCCACTGGAGGGTTCAAAAGAGCAAAGCAGGAAACAACGGCTGGAAAACCACCTATAGACTGGCAAAGGGCGACAGCTAAAATAAAAACCTCAGCTAGAAGTAGCACTTGATTTTCCTGGCTTTCACAGAGAACAAAGATCCAGCTTCTAAACCCCCAACATGCATGACCGTGGGGAATGAAAGACGGGACTGGACTGATGGCTAAATTTTCTTTGGCTTCCCCTCACTGGATCCAAACAAAAAAGCAGTAACTGCAGCAAAACCCCCTTCAATAAGCACCAGAACCTGCTCATCCCAGTTCCTAATGCTGCCAGTGCAGGAATGGGAGTGCCCACAGTGCAGCAATCTCAACCACCCATTTTGGCACGATAAAGACTCATAAAAGACAGATAAAGAGAGTGGCAGTGACAGTCTGGGGACCAAACCCAGAGCTCTGTCACAACGGACTCATGAGCCAGAGGGATGCAGATTGCCCAGCGAGGGCAGCGCCGGCTCCCAACTCTCTGGCCCTACACAGGGACTATTTGTTCCTCGGCTAAACCCAGGCAGTGCCACAGCCCAGCCTAACCCAAACCAACAGAGCTGGCGAGCACTAAATTCAGTCATTTTCCCCTCAGTCTCTTCTCTCAATTTCAGGTCTGACTCCTCTATCTTTTATTTCTTTTTCTAAAGACACATTTAGAGATGAAACCATTCATAACTGCCTATCCACAGACAGTTTGTGGCAGCATAATTGACAATGAGTCTGCTGCAAAAATGAAAATGCTGTTTTAATAACCTTGGCCTAAAATACATTCTGTTGTATGCCTCAAAGGGTTTCAATAAAAAGTCAACCTGTAAAGACATATTTTCTTGGCTTAAACAACAATCCAAAGCATATAAATGTAGTCCAACTATAATGACATATTTATAGGCCAATAAAGCTTACACTGCAGCTTTTATACTTCACTTAAAGGAAGTCTGTAAGAAACAGTGTTATATAAAATAATTTGAATTTTTTTTTTTGAACTATAGCCCAAGGAATACAAATATGCAGCTTTGCCATATTTAACCGATAGTGTTTACATTGCTTAGTTGCTAAAAATTTTGTAAAATGAAGTAATTCCTCATTTGGTGACTTCCCACTGGTTTACCAAACATGGGTATACAAGTCCATTTATTACAAAGAAAAATCCCCTAAATAATTCTAAAGACAAAAATAAATAACTAGCGGCCTTAGTAGTGAATGATTTAATCAGACCAATTCTTCTGGAAAAACAGGTTCTCATGTTCATTATAAATAATACATTCCTGAGCTACTCTATTTTTATATGCTGCATTGTTGTTATTCTTTATTTTTCTCAACATTTGAAAGAAATATTCAGAAAGCTATAAATAGTCTTAAGACAAACTGCTAGCATTCAATATTGACATATTTGTAGAAAGGCATAGAATGTATAACATAAATACCTCCAGAGGCAGAAGGAAATAATTCTTAAAAATAATTTTTCAGGCTCAAATTTTGAAGCTCACACAAAAAAATGCCATTGCTAGATCTTTTATTTAATACAGTCCTAAGGAAAACTTCTGCATAATTCACTAGTGATAAAAACAATGGCATTTTACAGAAAAAAAAAAAAAACCCAACAGTTTCTGCGGAAAAGAAAGGCAAAGAGAAAAAAGAAAAAGAGGAAAAAAGATAAAAGAAAAACAAGAAAAGAAAAAAGAGGAAAGAGGAAAATAAGAGAAAGGGAGGGGGAAGAGAGAGAACAAAAAAGGAAAAAGAACTACGAAATTTTAACTGGGGTCAACTTTTAATTATAGGTGCATGGTTTCCCCAGGTTGTGGATTAAGCAGGTGTCACCTTAGTTTCAGCTAAGCAAGTGCCACAGAGCATATGGTACAGGGTATATATATGCTGCTCACACGAGGCCTCACTTTGCCCAGTTATTGTTTAAAGCTGACCCATTCCCAACAGCAACATGTTTAATTAAGTGTGTTTGCACAATGCCACTTCTGTGCTTCTGTTTCAGCCATGTCTTCATTTCATCCAGGTTACTTCACCCTTCACCACTCCTGGATAGTGTATGAAAACTGATTTTTGTTTCTTCTGTAAAGTTTCTTTGAGCTCTTTGGTAGGGATCTAATTTCCTATTACCTTCTACAGATCAGTTCAAAAACATCTAGAAGGAAAAATTCCAGGATCTACTCACTTTTATGGGATTTTTCTCTAATGGAAACATGCCATTTCATAGGAAAGAAGGGGTCCAGGAGATCAGCTTGCTTATCTAGGCCTTTTCAACACCTGGTTCAGCAACTTCCTTGTCTACAGTCAAGGGTTAATCGTGGGTGTCACTAGCAAACTCATGCATGGCCTGCCAGACTAGCACAAGAAGGGATTTGCTCTCTTCAGATCCAAGTTCTGTACAAAGCAGTCTGCCCCATCACAGCCGCTCCACTCTGCCCCATGGGCAATCCCTCTATGAAACACTCCCATGGGCACAGCACTGAGGACCTGATTAGGAGGGGAACGGTGCTGCAGGGGTGGAAGCAGTGGATGTGCAGATCACCTCTCCATTTGGGCTGATTAACCTTGCTAATACAGCTGTGCTGACGTTCTCACCTGAGGGACCTTTGCATGACAGTGCACAACGCTGCCTCACAGTTTATAACCCTATTTTAAGATAAAAACTACCCCATCCATTGTGCTGGAGACCTACTGCAGAAGTTATTGCTAGTAAATCTTTGATCACAGTGGCTGAGCGTTGCTCTGTTGGCAAGATGCTGAGTATTGGAAAAGGTCTGTGGGCACATGTTGTAACAGACACTAAACGTACCATTTTGACAGCAGAGAAGATACAACATCAGCAGCTCAAATCTCTACGCCTTGGACACTGCACTTCAGGCTACTGCCTTTGCCTACAGCTAGGGAGATAACAATTCCCAGAGCGCAATGTCAACCTTGACCAACCACTCAGAATGAGAGAAGTTTATCTTCTTCACCTGGTGGGTGTTAAACCTCCATCCCACAGTTAAGCCAAACACCGGAGCTCATGGGTTGCCTACAGGACACAACTAAATAGGGCTGCTTCTCAAGCAATGAAGATCACTGTTCTGAGTTTTTCTCAGATTTGGGAAGCAAAATATGCTTAAATTCTTGGGTCTTTCAAATAGTAAAGAAAGAATTAAGACATTTATTTGATTGCCTTTCATAGGCTAGATCAGTTGTCTGTATCAATGTGCCTTATCAGCTATAGGTCTTCTTAAACCTTTGGTTTCACTCCCGTCAATCAGTCACAATGAAGAAAAAGGCAATCATAATCACGTATTAGTCAAAATACCCTTTTCTACTGAAAAAAAGACCCAAGACTAAGGCCAGAGCCACCAACCGAAAATGAACAACATCAGAATGTGGGTTATCAAAATTATACCATATAGTTTGCATTCCATAGGCATTTTCAGTATAACCTCTACTTTCAAAGGCTTAACATGCAACTATAGGTTTTAGGCTTAAAGATAATTTTCTTTGGCTCCTAGGGTAGATAACAGCAATTTCATAACTTACCACAAGAGGTTTTTTTGTTTGTTAAAAACAAAAACAAGAAAATATTAACACACAAAAATTCTGTCTGAAAAACATTAAGATTCTTTCAACACAACAAATGCAAATAAATGCAGCAAGTAAAGAAGATGACAGGGCAACAGCAGAGAAAATTACCGCGTGTAATTATGAACCAGAAGAAAGCACAAGGAAAAGAAACGCAAAGGAAAAGAGAAAGAATCGCATGGGTTATTTTTTTCCTAGAGGTGTAATGAAAAATAAAATCAACTTCCAATTGTACTTTAATCTTCCAACCTACAAACCTAATGGTGAAATGTGAGATTGACAAAATCACTTCACCATCTGATCAGAAAAACAACATGCAGAAGATAAATCCTCCAAGACAGATCTTCAGAAGATTCTGAAGACAGAAACATCCCTGGGATGCACTTCAAAACGCCATCTCTGACAGCTACGACACACCCAAGGTCCTAATACCACAAACAGGCACATTCACCAACAGGAGACCCATCTCCCTTGGTCCTTGGGACTCCACCACAGATTTCAGAGGTTTAAGTGCCTGTGAGGTACAAAAGCAGTCCCAGAGCTGTAAGCCTGTCTGCAACCAGAGCTACTATCTCCTGTAGTAACATAAAGCTCACTAGGAAACACTATAGAAGGCTATGGAAGGGACATCTCCCTACCAAATAAGACACAAAGCTCACCTTATGGAGACAGAACAAGAACAAGAAGCAGGTGACAATTCTGAGCTTCCAGAAGATGGGACATGAGAACTGAAAGGCCTTTGCTCCTCCCTGCCTGTTGGAGGAGGCCTTGGGAAGGTGTCTTGGGCTTCTCTGCCAACAATGCACAGCTCTCACCTGATCCACAGGCCTGCAGAGCCCCCAGGGAGAGCCTCTGACAATTACCTGTGCGTCCACCTTCAGAGTTTGAGCATAGTGCTCAGGGACGTGTCTATGGAGCACACAGGTAACACAGAGCTACCTCACGCTAATCTTGAAGGAGCCTGCGATGAGCTCACCACAGCCCACCCCACTGGTGTATCTCATCACCACACCTCTGCCCGAAGCACAGACATACCTTGGGAATTGGCAACAGCTTAGCAGGATCGGGCCCATCCACCTTCGAAAGACACTCACTCATGGGCCCCTCCGCGCAGGAGAAAGTAAGGGATACTCACCAAGGTCGGCCTTTTCCTTCAGGATGTCTTTGAAGTTCAAGCCGCTGTTGAGCGTGGATTGTCTGTATCTCGTCAAGGCCTCTTTCTGCCCATTCTTCCCCACATCCATCAGCTTGACCGGCTCAGCCCGGAAACCACACTTCCACTTGGAGAAATCGGACTGTGCCCATTTTGCCAAGTCCTCAAGCTTCACAGTAACTTTCTCTGAAACAGCAATAACTTCATCCTGCAAGAAGCAGTCGAACGAGAATACGACATGTCACATGGGGCTCCAGGATGACTGATAAACCCGTAACGCTGCCCCCCCACAGGCGATTGGAAAAGCCTGTCTTGCTGTTGGCAGATTAATTTTCCTGTAACACAGAAAAGCTAGTACTTCATTTATTCCTCCTGCCACCTAAGTGGAAATATTAGTTGTTTACTCCAAACAAATACACATGATCTAAAGACAAGTTCTAGGACTGGGGCAATGATCCTAAAAAATATTTGAAATGCAGGTTGCCAGATCACATTCTTATAACCCAAAGCCTTAAGGGAAACTTTTTTTTTTAGGTACAATTAGCTGCAAATGTAAAAATTCATGGCTGGATGACTAATGGTTATAGCTAGTCCTGAAATAAATGGACTAAGTAAATCTCAGATTCTTGGAACTCTGACTCACCAGAAAATTCCTGTGTTTTTGGTACATTTTCCCTTGGCTAATACACAAATATTGAATTTAACTTTTGTCCTAAAAATTAAATAAAACTGTGATGTAATCCCAAAAGAAATACTACATAAATGTTATGTGCTTCCCACCAAAAGAAACTTGCACATTCTCATGTTTCTGAAAACCTTTTTCAAGATCAGAACTGTGTTTTTTTCCCCTTCTTAAACATACATTCTAAGAAAAGCACTTAAACTTAGTTTAGCCTCCAGAACATATACCCGAATTAAACAGCTCTAATTGCTGAATTTTATCCTTCCAGGAAACAATCAACTCCTCTCAGTCATGATGAATAAGCAGAATGTTTTATAGCTGACTACAGTGAGCAAGGGCTCAAGAAAGCCTCAAAAAATAAACAAACAAACATACACACATATCCAGCAAGATACACTCCAGATTTTTTAGTTAAAACAGCAGAAATAATTTATGTTGTAATGAAAGCTGGCTGCACACCACACCTTGGACACCTCACATTTCTAGTGCTAAATAAGGTTACAGGTTCTTGAAATAAATAAACCAGAATCCAATTTTCCTCTCAAATAAACACACGTATTTGCGAAGAGGAGAGAAATTCTTTGAGATATTAAACAAAGAGAAAAGCACGATTGATTCTCTCTGTGTGTTTTTTTTTTCCACTGAACACATTCCTCAGGAAATAAAATACCGCTCAATAGGGGGAAAAAAAAAAAAAAAGCAAGCTTTATTGTGATAAGTTACACACAATACAAACCCTAAAGTATCTCTGGTAAAAAAGCAGATCTGATATTCCACTCTCCCTTATATAATACAAAATCGTTTTATAAGCAGGCACCTTCATTACATTTAGTGCATTAACAAATATTTGGTCAGAAATGAACAGCATGCTTATATGCTAAGCAAGCTTGTAATAAAATCTATTCCTTTATCATTGCGCAGCTTCCACCAAACAACAAACAATAACAGTGATGTTTTAAATCTCTGTTTATGACAAACGTCAATACTTTGTAAACAAGCGTTGGGTACTACAAAGTACAATTTCAATGGATGGTTTCACCCAATTTCATTACACCATCTACTCGTCATAAAAAAGCTGCAGTTGCTATGCATTTTATAGTTATTACATGGTGATTATTAAATGTCAGGATGGAAAAAAATATAAAATATATATAAAAATATCAGCCTGTCTGCAGACAGTCTCAGCAGTTTCTGGCTGAAGTCCTCTTACAGAATCTTGAATACCATCACCAGCTACTACACAATTTCTAAAATTCAACACTAGAGAAATCTATTTAGCAGCAGTTTTAATGAAAACCTGACTTGGAGATCAGTCATGTTTTTGGTTAAAATATTATTTTCCAAATAGCTCTCATGATCAAATGATTATGATTTCAATTACTAGTTTCTTCATATCCTTTCCAAGAACTGGTATGACTAATTTTGGCTGGCATACAAAGTAAGCTGAACAGACAATTTATTAACCAAAAGAAAAGTACAATCACTATTACATCATCAATGAATAAACTTGTTTTCGAGAATACAACCTTCGCACACACGCACATAATGTGTACACAGGGAAAAAAAAAAGGAAGAAAAAAACCCCAAAACCAAACCATACAAGGGTGAAGCGATGCCGGTGCACTCATGGGCTCTGCCCAGGCTGCCACAGAGCGGAACTGGAGAGACAGAGGGAGAGACAGTTTTCGGGGGACAGGGGAGAGCACCCCCCAGCCATATGCTTTTTGTGGCAGTGGCATGGCCATGGCCATGAAAACACATAGTGTTTAGCATTCCCACATCCCAGTGAGGAGTCAGGAGAAGGCCCCATGGAAAGGCCATCGTGTGCTAATATCAGCCCCTCACAAAATGGCTCTGGGACTCTATATGGAGCCATCATGGTGCAAAGGGGTGTCCAGAATGGCACCACTGAGCAGCTGAGCACACAAGTGGACAGCGTGAACACAATATATAAAAGAAATCCAGGCTGTCACTGCTCCATGACAGAAGCTGTGGGCCAAACCCCCTGCCATGCAGGCAGTGCTGGGCTATGGCTCCTTGTTGGGGCTGCCCTGTCACCCTGGCAGCAGCAACCTGGTCACCATCACCCCTGCAGCAGCCACATCCCTAAGGGTGCCAGGCTGGCCCCCAAATGGGCTGGGATCGCCTGAGAAGGGTGGCTGACCACAGGCCTCACGCTCATGGATGCTAGGCCAGGCCCTGTGCCACCACTGAGCAATGGCAGCACCCGCCTCATGGCTGCTGGGCCAG
>NW_010330810.1:79659-89082 GCF_000700745.2 Antrostomus carolinensis
AGAAGGCAGAGGAGCCAAGGCCAGGCCTGGCCCATGGTGGCGACAGCCACAGGACCAGCCCCTTGTCAGGAGCCAGGAGCACCCAGCCTTCCTCCACGCAGGCACCCACCTCGTGTCCCCACCTCATACTGCCAGTGATTGCTAGAGCTGCACCATGGAAACACGGCCGAGCTCTCTTTTAGCCAGAAAATGGAAAAATTACCATGTATCATTCAGGGCCTGCCTTGGGTCGCCCTGCCCTACACACAGTGGGACTGGGACTGCCCTCTCACCACTCATTTTTTGAGCTCTTGCTTATTTTTGGCCCAATTCAGAGACAAGCGGCCACATCCTCCCCAACTCCCCACACAGGACCACAGTCCTTCTGCAAGTGTCCCTGCCAGTGCAGATCCCACCAGTGAGGAATTGCATCTCCAGAGATGTTTTCACCCCATGCCTCATCATACAAACACTGTCAGGCAGCAAAACATGGTGGGCAGCTTCAGCCCTTTCCTTCTGAGGAGCCTGAGCCACGGGCAGCTTCCAGAGAGGCTGCTTTCCCCACATTTCAGCAGTTTGTTAACACAAGAGGTCATCTGCCCCAGTACCACCCAAACAAGAGGTCACCTGGCTATTTTATCAGCTTTGGGATTTCAATGCACCTTGCCGAGCTGTCACACATCCTTAAGCAACCTTTCCAAGCACTCAGATATGAACTACGTGTCTCGGGGAAGATTTGGGGGTTTTTTTTTTGGAGCGGCAGGTGACAAAAGGGTCCTTCTGATTTTCTGTTAAGCAGAAGTGTCTCACAGCCCTATGTCACAACAAAAGTTGCTTCGGGACCTGCGGGGCTCTGCCAGCCAGAAGAGCCCCTGCAGCCATTCGGTATCAACTGCTGCGCACCTACTGCCACAGCCCTTCTAAAGAAACCCTTTCAACGAGATGACAAAGGAATATAGATGTTGAATAAATAAAACCCAGGTACACAGTGACACATGACTAACAAACCTTTAGAAGATTAAAGAAATCTGCTGTATAACCTTCATGTCATTCATAATTATATCTCTGTGTAAACATGAAAAACCACCCATGTCGCATACAGTGCATATACATATATCTATACAAAAATCAACTCATGGTGTATTAGTTATGCTCTGAAGTGATACATTCATGAGGTCTCCATTGTGTGGTTAAGTCTTTAATTGCCGTTTTTTTTCCTGCTACAGCAAGATGAGCTTTGCAGAAGGAAACAGCCAGCACTGATTTCGGTTCCACTCAGAATGAGATTTATCTTGAATGTGCCTTTTCGGATGCTGACTGACCAACGGCAATGCTTTTCTCAGCCATAAAGTTATCTAAATCTCAAAATAAGTACTGACTATAAAAAAGAGGCACTTTTTCTTCTGGTTCTATAAAAGACAGTACATAGTTGGCCTATAATTTTAGCACATTTTACAAGACTTCTGCACGAAGTACGATACTTTCACCTATCAAGTGGGAAATGGGGAGATAGTTAAGAAAGATGGTGATACAAACCCTTCTCATCCCTCTCTTGTTTTTTCAGAGCTTATCAGATTTGCATTTTCAGAGAAATCATCCAGGGAGAAGGGGACAGTATCTTCTCGAGAGCCGTCATGCTTAAATATTATGTCACTGTTGTCTAAGCAACCAACACAGCCTCCCGAAAGCACAGAATGCTATATTGCCTGACTCAGCAGATGGTTGAAATACTTAGATTCAGGGAAAGAGGTCAGGTAGTTAGAATAGTTTAAAGCAGATAATTATTTTTTAGAAGAAATATTAACTCTTACAAGGCAGGGAGTCACAGGGTAACACGAGGAGGTCATACATCTTGATTGCACACCCGCATATGATACATCACAACTCCTCACTCATTGCCAATAACTAGGAAAGATTTATATTTTAGAGACATCAAGGCAGCCTTAAAAGAATTACAGCAACTGAGATATCTCAAAATTTTGACATTTTGAGACTGTTTTCACTCCAGTGCTTCCAGAGGTCATTTAAGGAATTCTGGAGGGCACGAGCAAGTTGAACACCTGCTTGGCTGTCTCCTAACATCAAATACGTGGCCTAGAGAGAAACAGGAGACGTACTATAAAAACTCTTGCCGATAATCACAGAAGACATTGTGTGTCATTTATCTGATCAGTATGATTTACATTAGAAAACACCTTCAAGCCTTTCTGCTGAAACCTTTAGCATGGTAGATAGCTAGGGATGCATATTTTACAACCCAGTACATTGCTGATGAAAACACATTCATCCATGAGAGCAAAAAATACAGTGCAACTCTTACGGACTGCATTCACCAAGGATAATAGAACTGCATATTTCATTTGGGCATAAAGGGCCCTATTACTCTGGGCTTTTTTACATCCCATGTATTTTTTAGGTTTTTGCGATTTAGGTGAAAAGGACCTTCTTGTGCCTTGCACAACAATGCTGTTCTTGCCCCGGGAGTCCAGTTCCCTGCTCTAGATCCCTTTGAGGAGAGAAAGGTTGTGTTGTGGAGGTGGAGAAAGGAAGGAGGAAATAAGCCTCGCTTCCTTTCCAATAAACCCCTCTCCCATAACAGTGCATATACCTGGATTTTTGAGGAAAGTACTGTCACCCTTACTTGACAGCACAGTCAAACCAAATGGCCCTGTTAGCAGAGAGTCTACAGTCCAGAGCTCTTCTCTGTCATACAGAAGCTTCCAGGGCTCTAGGACAGTGGTGGAAACCAGGTCATCTCAATTCAGTACTTGCCAAAAGTCACTTGGGACTAGATGATCTTTAAGGTCCCTTCCAATCCAAACCATTCTATGATTCTATGATTCTATAACTCAAGACGCCAGAATCATCTCCTACAAGCAGCACCTCACCCAAGCTTTCCTCCAGGGACCATATTCAGCCCAAAAGGGGCAGAGAATATTTGTGCACGACTGCTTTGCCCTCAAAGACTTTCTCCAGAGTAAGAAGGTTCCATCTCCCTGCCGCCTGCTGCAGAGTGGGGGTATACATGGGGGTTTTTAAGATTGCAGGATCACAGACTAGCTAAAAAATTGTGGCTGCATCACAGAAAAGGCCTGGCTCTGGGAAGTGCCTTGTTCAGCGCCCCTATCAGGCACACAAAGGACTCTCCCGCCATCCACTCCCCTATTCCGTGTTGCTCTTCCAGCACAACCTCTCTAAGCAGGCTGCAGCCCTGGAGAGCCAGGGCACAGCTCTGTCAGGCAGGAACTGCTGCTCCCATTCTGCAGGTGGGATCACCAAGCAAAAGGGAAGCCTCACAAGAGGCTCCAGTGCTTGGCACAAGCAGGGGCAGCTTTCTTTTCCCCTTTCCTGGCTCCAAGTGCCTCACTTGGTGCTGTCTCCTCATGCATCCCCTAGCCCAGGGCAGACCAGAGGTGTCCCGAGGGATGCATCGAGTGGGACTGACCACTGGGTTCTGGGCCTGCAATGCTCCCCGGAGATGCCATCGAGCAGGGACCCACAGAGATCACCACTCTCCGCCATGAACCTACGGGGAGAGCCTTGAGAATGGAAACATGCACAGCCCAGGAATCTACCTGGCACATGGGAGAATTTTAAAGAGGCCAAGGCAGAGCCTTTCATCTGTTAATCCTTCGCTAATTACTTTAAAGGGCTATAATGATCCTGTTAAATTCAGGTGGCAGGTATTTCCCCAGCCTAAGCACAGATGCACATGCTGGCATGTCTGAAACTCATGCCAACGTGTTCATTTCATCTGACAGGGCCCAAAACCCAAAAGGAGAGACCAAGCTAAAGGACAGAGGTGAAGCATGCGAAGTCCTACAGTATTTGCTGTCCCTTGTATTAGCATGCAGCTTTTTCCACGTGGCTCAGTATTTCCAAAGCAAGACATGCAAAATGTCCTGGGGCGGGGCAGCGCTACGTTTTTGTAGGGTGCTTTGTGGGATACTGGTACACCTGGGCCAGAAGTGGAGATGGAGCACACAGAGGGATGGCTGTGAACAACTAGACTTGATATTTCTACTGCAAGCCTCCTCCTTCATTTCTGGGGTGTTTATTTTCTCCCTCCTCCTGCTCCCGAGCAGAGGTTCAAATTGAATTTATATCTGTCATTGCAGATAGAAGTTCTGACCAAAGAGAAAATAGGCTTCAGTCAAAATGTTTTCCTGTCAGATAGCTCACAGATCTCAAAGAGTTGTTCTAGTTTAGGCAAGTTGACAAGCAATTCATTTCTAATTTTGCCTACTACAGTTACAGTACGAAAAGCTTTCCTCGTAGATTACATAATTATATTTTTCTTAACAAGGAGGACATTGCATTAGCAGGTTTAAATTATGCAAGCTTATTCTTTTGTCTTTTGTTATATTGTGTTCCATTGTGCTGTTAAAACAATATGTGCTTTAATTAGCAAATATCTGTAAATAATTTACTTGCTTTTCATACAGCAGAACAATGGAGCCAATTTTCACATACATCCACTGAGCATGTCTAGGGGGTTTCTTGCCAGAACCTTCCATTGTTTAGTATCTGTATCAATCTGCCCATCATTAGCAGCTAACGTTCAACAACCCGGGAAGAAATTGAAGTTCTGGCCTCTGGGAGCAGCCCCAAGACCCCCAAACCCGAGGCTAGACTTTGCAAAAAAAAAAGATTAAAATACCCAGAAAATGAAAACAAACTCATTTATTATCTATAACCCTGGCACCTTCACATAGAAACATGGATGCCTGCCAAGCATTAAGGTCATTGGATTAGTGCCATAAAATGCCGATGTTCATCTGACCTTCTGACTGCATTTTAGCTACAAAATAAAAAACTCAACTCAATAGGACGCTATGAATCACGCGAGTGTCTAGCCTCTGCAGGGTTAACGCTGGGTGTGAACCCACACTGCTCACACACAAACACACATACACACACACACACAAAGAAAAAAGCTCTTAAATCAAGAGTGGATGACTGTTCAGAGACTTAAGGCATTGTTATTTTGAACGCGAATGAAAGGGCCAGAACAAGCATTGCAAGAATATTTCAATTATGTATTTCCCAGAACTACATCTCTGAGCAACTAATGCAAATATTGCTCCCATAGCAGTAGAACTTCTTCCTGAATAAAAGCATATAAGAGCTTGAATCAGAACACACTTTCTGTATCATTCGCATATTGTTTGAATATTATTAAAAATGCAAAATCTATGTATGCGTTACTCTCCTGAGCAATACAGTAATTATGATTAAGGGACAAGCAGCACAAAAAGAGCCAATTTATCTTACTTGTGCTTAGGAATACTATTGTGTAACTAAGCAACTAAAGACAAAATATAGTCTAATTAATTCACTCCTATGCTTATTTAAAAGACACAATTAGAACATTTTTATTTTCCAGCCTGCACAGTATCTCAACATGCTTGAGGGTGTACCATGTGAGGCCTATTATTCTCCAAAGACAAGAGTTTAATGTTTAGTGCCACTGATCAGACTGGGACAGCAACTCTGGAGAGCAGTGGGTGTATTTTACAGTCTGAATGCACTGGGAAGCAGAGGGAAAGGGAAAAGAGGGGAGAAAAAAAAAGAAAAAAAGAAAAAAAGGAATTTGCCTTAAGTGACTAGATATGCCAGATTGCTGGCTAATGGCTAGCAACATGTGGCTTCTCTGAGTAATATCACTGCCCTCTCCTCCCTTTGCCAGCATATGCTACTGGTGGCGAGAGAGATAAAAATATACAGAGTGGATAAGCAATTACCAAAACCATGATATTTTATGACAAATGCCATTTCTCTAACACTGCTATTACAGTGCGCCTGATTTCCAAAGCTGAATTAATTTGAGCAAGTGTACATTGGAGACTGATGCTATTAGCATGATTTTTAAAGCACCCTTTAATAATCATAATCTGCATGTTTGAAACGTGTTGTCATTACCAGTGTTGACAGATATGAGCATGAGGCACACACCGTGGAGACTAAAACTGAGCCATTCTCATTTCAAATAAGAGCGTACGGATTCCTACATCTCTCAAAAAAATCTATTTCTGTGCAAAGGGAGTAGCACATTTTTCAAAGAGGGGGTGGAAGTAAACCACTAACAGTGTAAGAACCCATGCTGGGGCCAGCCTGTGATACCTTTACACACTGGGGTAGGACCTCCACACATGGAGAGCCCCTTGGAAATGAATCCAGCTTTCCAGGGATGCTGTGCGCATCTGTCCCGAAATGAAGAGAGAACAAACCCGCTGCCTCCCTTAACTTTCTGGAATAATCTCTTCTGCAATTATAAATGGTATACATCTATGGAGCAACTTCTTTTTTTTTTTTTTTTTCTTTCCCCCAATTAGTCTGAAAATGCAAAATACTGCTAGGGAAATAATTACAGGAAACTAGCTCTCTCCTCTCCTCCGTATGAGCAACGCTTACTCATGTAAATTACTTCCATGAGTAAGGATTATTTGCAAGGCGAAAAGCATTGCATCAGATCCCCAGTTTGGGAGAAGAGATGAAATCAACATGCATTTGTAGTAAACTCAGCTCCTGATGAATGAACCAAAAGCAGAGCCCCACCAACAGTACAGCAGAAGCAGAAACAGCGTTCAAGATGACGCAGGGCAATGCAGGGAATGTCATACCATGCAAAATAAATTAGTTGCTTGTTTAGGTTTTTTTAGGAATTGTACACATCACATCAAATGACATCCCTGGATTTAACAAGCACTGGCTTTGATAAACATTTTTGAGCCCAGTCTAATTAATGCCAACACCTTTAAAAACATGAAAATACAAGGCACTAACAAGCATTTTGCTCTAGAACTGTTTCTGCAAAGGTCAGTCATTCCATAGCCCCACGCTACCCCTTGGAGCAGAGAAGAGTAAATGAGCCAGTGGAGGCTTCAGCAGGAGCCAGTGTTCTGGAGGGCTCAGGGGCTGAGCACACCTCAAGCCCCCAGAGCAGTGCGGGTCCAGGGGCTTTCTGCCAGCAGTGAGCTGGCATCTGCTTCTCACAGTCGGGTGCTGGAAAAGCTGGGGGGCTGCTTTCCACACACGCCCTCTGAAACTGTTTCAAGCATGACTGTGCTCTTACAGCCGCTCCTTCCGGACCTTCGCAGTCCCCCAAGCATTCTCCTCTGAGCCCTGTGCTAGGCACCTGCCATCGCAGAGGTCTTCCTTTCCTGCACAGGAGGTGACATGGAGGACCATACTGGCCCAGGAGCAGCCAAGAAAACCAGGGGAAGGTGGTGATTTTCTCTGGCAAAACAGACATTTTCCCCATTTAGATGGTGGCCCTCCCAGGAACAGAGGACAGGTGCTTTTTCCCCACTGGAGGGAAGAGGGAGAAGGCTGCTCCCACTCTCTGACCAGCACTGCACCTGCCGCAGCCTTTGGGCTTGACAGCAAGGTCAGAGGCAGCACACTTGGGCCCCTGTGCTTTAGAAGCAGCAACAAAGTTTTCAGTGAAGTTAGAGCAAAACTCTTCCAGCTCACCTAACAGCATCCCCAAAGGCACCATCGCTCTCAGAAAAGTGTCTCAGCTGGTGTGAACCTGACGCCGGAGTTGTCCCAGCCTCTGCACGCATGTTGCTCCGCGATGCCATGAGCGTCGGGGGCCAGGAGCACTCATACCTGCAGCGCGTGACTGGCCCCATCCCACGTCTGCTGTCCACTGAGACTCCCTGGGAAGCAATCTCCAGCTGGCTTTTGGGGCCAAAGGAGTTTCTCTGCCATGCCTACAGGGATGCTCAGCCTTAGTCAGAGGGGGGGTACCTCGGTGGAAGCACACCTGGGCTAGAAACCTTTGCTGGGTCTGGGCCCCAGCATATGGAAACATCCAGTTTTAGCAACAGATAGGGTTATATTTAAGTCCAGATGATTAATTCAGATAGCTACAGAAAGACTTATATTTACACTTATCACTGATTAGCGCAAACATTTGGCAATCAGATAAAATACGCCATCAGAAATTTCTGAGTAACAGAAGCATTAAACACCATCTCCCTTCTCCTCCTTCCTCGCAGCCCCTAGCTGAATATTGTCATAGTGTCAATGCAGCTATTACAGAAAACAGGCAGCGAGCTGTTTCTATTAATCACGCCGCTAGCGCGGGTAGCTGTTAGCGACTATGCCTAAATATCTGGTGGGCTTGATCACAAGTCTGCGACTCGACTGCTCGCTACCCTCAACAACCATTTTATTGACAGCGAGCACTCCTGTCGCCCTTTGCCTTGGACACTGCAGATTTGCAATACGTGCTGAAGCACTGGTTACTTTGTCCCCACTCCCCGAATGCAAGACAAGGTGTTTTACCCCCTCGGCAGACCCACACCATAAATAAGGTCTATCCTGATGGCTATGAGCTATCTCTGACTTGAGAGCTGCACCTCCTCCCGCAGGAGGAGCCCAGCCCAGAGTTAGGAAGCCTCACGACCCCAGGGGTGGCCATGCTGCCACTCTGGGGACAGATCTGGATGTCACTGATGTAAGGAACAGCGATGACGGGGTGGTTAGGTGACACGGCTGCCCTGTGCGACGATGAAGCCAGTTACCCCCAGACAGCGTTTCACAAAGCGCCAGCCAGCACCCCGCCTTTTGTCTCCTGGCCGCCCGCGCGTCCCCGAGCGCAATTTGGATCGTTCCAAACTATTAAAAATCGATAATAAAAAAATCATTCCGATGTCTATAAACAAGTTAATGGAGTAAGTGAAAACAAAGTACATTTCTTAATGGGAGTGTTATGTTGCCCTCTCTAGGCCCTGGCTCTCAGTGCTGGTTTCTGTAGGCTCCCTGCCAGAGAAGTATCACTCAGAGCTGTTGCTGCTGCTGCTGCTGCTGCTGCTACTCTGCTAATGAATGACTAACTTAGGCCAGAGGGGAAATGACATCACCAGGGTGTAAAACACAACTGCATTAGGAAACTTTTTACCTGCTTTACATTAGTCATAATTATTCTACACAATACGACCAGCATTTGCATAATTTCAAGGCGTGCCATTATCTTAATTGAAAATTGTTTTCATATGGTTGAATAATGCAGAATGACATCAGTTAAAAGCCCCAATGAAATGTACAAGTATAATCACACGGCTAATTACTAGCAATGTTTGCATGTAAAAATAAATAAAATTGTGCATATTATTAGGAAGGTACACGCAGCTGAGAACTCCCGTACTGGAGCAGCGTTTTACTCGTAATGGTAGGATTAATTTTCTCTGATGTTCCTACCACAGTAACATGAGCTGATCATTAAGGCGTATTAAAATGATTTGTGTCCCTTTCCCCCCCCCCCCCCCCAAATATCTTTCATTTTACACACACACACTCACACACGACAGACACGGGCACAGTTTTAAATAGTCACCACGGGCAATTTCAGAGCATCCATTGCTCACTGTCACCTCCTCGATTCTTAGGAAAAGGCTCCCTTATCTCAGTGGCACGCACAGAAAATTAAAGTGA
>NW_010330811.1:0-40394 GCF_000700745.2 Antrostomus carolinensis
GCCCCGACCCAGGTGCAGGACCTTGCACTCGGCCTGTGATATGAAGTCAGCCAAGTAAGTGTGGCTGTTCTACACGTTTTTAGTCTAACATTATCCTCTCACAGGCTATACTAACCTGGAGGTGTTTAAATGTATTTTGTATGTGTTGTGAAATGCTTTTGTGGTCTCTTGCTACTGCATCCTGGTGTAATACACCCTGTGGTTAGAAGTGTTTGAATAAATCCAATACAAAGGAAGAAAGTCAGTACAGAAATTGGGGAGAAGGAAAAATCAGTGCAAGGAGAGAATATATTCTTAGACATGAACTCTCTTGCATAATACTTTGTTCAATAGATTGTATTTTTCTTTAGTGCTGAGGAAAGAGGCTTTTTGCGGATTAGAACATTTTGAGCATTTGATGGAAGGCAGGGAAAGTTTATTTATAAACAGAACCACAAAGGAACAATAGACCCTAACATCTGTAGTCACTTCTGAGTTGTGTTTCTAAGTGTCAGCCTAAGAATATCAATTATTTCTCTGCAGACCAACCAGTTCATCACCCAGCCCAGGTCAATGAAGTAACAGCCCCTGCACTGCCTGTATTTGTTTTCAAGACTAAACCTGTACAACACAATGACTTTTTTTGTCAGATATACAGAGAGAACAGATATATTGTATTTCTGAAGAGCTTTTAAATCATGAAAAAAAGAAAGAAGAAATCACTTCCTCTAATCCTTCTTTTTCTCCTCATTGAAGGTATAAAAACTGTGTTCTACTTGCTAACACTCACAGACCAATAACTTAAATTTTTGGCACTTATTTATAGACTCAATAGATCCATCCACAGCTGCTTTCCATTTAATTAGTTGGCTATCCAAATGCTGCAGACTGGCTGCTGTCAGCATCCTGTACTAATAGGAAGGTCATTTAGGGCTGATGTAAAAGCACAAAATAAATAAATAAAAAGATCTCATGCCGAAACACTAACCAGGAAAACATTAACACAAAAGGGAAAAAATCCAAAACAAAACAAAAAAACAAAATCCAAGAGGTTTGTTGGGGAGGGTGGGTTGGTTGGTTGGTTTTATTCCATTTTTTAAAGTCAAGCCTGAGAAACAGTTAAGCCTGTAAAGGTTTGTAGGGTGATAAATAAGCAGCACAGGGCCCTGATTCAGTACTTTCAAGGAGTTTTGGATCACCACAGAAAGAGATGAATTCTTTAGCCTCCTCCCACCACACATCTTATAGAGCTATTGTGGTGGTAGGAGTCAAACTATTATTAGACTAGCTATTAACCAGAGGGAGGAAAATGCTTGAGAGAGATTTACTTTTGACAGTCCTATCAGCTGAGTCACTAGAATAGTAGGCGTTTGAAGACTAAAATGACAGGAACATTGTAAGCACCTAAATAGGCAGGAAATGGTTTGGTTTTGGTTTTTTTTTTTTCCCCAAGGAAACCACTTGGGTCTTATTTTTCGAGTCTAGCAACATGGGGACCAGCATACATCCTTGCAAAAAAGTTACTCTCTCATCCACAGAAAGGGATCCTGTTGAGACAACACCCTGCTGCAACTCACAACCAACCCGTTTCAAAGGACAGTTTGGGCTTTGAGCAGGGGCTCCAAGTTGCACAGGAGATGGTGGTGTTCTTCAATGCTCTTCTGCTTTCAAGTTTCTGCATTAATACATAGGGAACAGCACCCAGATATCCTCATCCTCTTATACTCTCCAGACAGAGCCATAATTACAAAGTCTGGTCCTACCACTGCTCAAACTTTTCAATATTTTGTTTTCAGGAGAGTGGGTCCACTAAAGCACTCACAGTTCACTGTTTCCAAGGCTCAAAGAAAAATGTGGTGTACGTTAGGACAGAAGGAAAGGAAAACTGTGTAATTAAACACCTAAGGATGCAATAGGAAAGTAGGATAGTAAGAATTAATTACTCATCCGGGGGTTTGCTTTGACTCATGGTTCTGCAGTCACACCTATTTTACTATTATGTTTCAATAACCCGTTTTGTTCTCCTTCAAGGCTCATACCTGTGATATTACACCAGGTGAATTTCCTACCTTGTTCTTTGCTGTTTGGGAAGCAGTATAATTATAGCAACTGATTTGGAGAGCAATAGTTTGAAAACATTGCCTGAGGCTTATCAAAGTCCCATGACTTGTTAATAAGTCACTTCTCTCCCAGGGGCTTTTTTTAGCTACTTCTTGAAATAATGTTAGGGCTTCATTGTGACAAGGACAGAGGAGATGTTTGGGTGTATCTATCGGAGCAGAGGGCCATCTTAGCTCTCATGAAGACTGAGAAGTCTTTCCTCTTAAAAGGCTGAGTCTTCAAAGAGGTCTGAAATCTCTGTCGACTCAGACTACTGGTGAATTTGCCACACCTTGAAAGGGCCTATTTCTCATCCAAAGTTGGGGACTTTTGAGAAAAGGTGACTCAAGATGCCTCTACAGGACTCGCAGCCCAGGGTTTAAACATCCCAACTCCAGCTCCACCCCTCACAGAGATCTATTCCAGCATCACTATCAGGAGCTCACTGCAACTCTCACCTGCATAAAGCCTGCCCAGGACAACCTCCAAGCAAGGACATTGTGGACTCCAGTGCACCCAGGACAGTCCAGATGTCCTTAACTCTGCATTAATATCCCTATTAATGCAGAGTTAAGATGACCCAGTTGTAGTGGAGACCTTTCCAAGTGGAAAATTCAAATCCAGGAAATACAGAATCAAGGTACATGCCAATAAAACATTAACTCTGTCTCCCTGGAGCTGGCAGTGCTCACTGGGAATTATCTGCAACCACTCCAGCTGCAGTCGCTATTAGCTGGAGCAGTATTGAAGGATGGGAGGATTAGCTGGGGTTTGGCAGAGCTTGGAGGATAATAGGAAAAAAATTTCAGGGTGGGTGAGAAGAGAAGCTGGATGCACGTACCTGTGAGCGTATATGCGTGCATCAAGGGAAACAGCAACTGTATGCCAGGGGGAACTTGGGAATTTCACTTCAGCACTGAGATGTAGCAAGGAAGAAAGCATCTAGAAATGAAGATTTAATGGCAGCAAGGCATAAGATAATTCAGATTTAGAGGTTTAGTGCTGGATGGAGGTGCTGCTGTAGGCTACCTACCTGGGTGTGGGGTAGGTGTGCTCAGCTTCCGTTCGGTACAGTGCACCCATGGTGCAGTTAGCCTCAGAAAAACGAAGGTCTCAGGTGCTGTCCCATGAGTTTCATCAGTGGTCATCCCCCTTTCCTTGCATCTGCAAAGTGCGTGCTTCAGTTCTGGAGCCCCCAACAAAAGAAAGACATGGACCAGTTAGAACAAGTCCAGAGAAGGGCCACCAGGATGATGTGAGGGCTGGAGCAGCTCTCCTATGAAGACAGGCTGAGAGAGTTGGGGCTGTTCAGCCTGGAGAAGAGAAGGCTCCAGGGAGACCTTCTAGTGGCCTCCCAGTACCTGAAGGGGCTACAGGAAAGCTGGGGAAGGACTTTTCATAAGGGCAGTTAATGACAAAACAAGGGGAAATGGGTTTAAGCTGAAAGAGGGGAGGTTTAGATGAGATATTAGGAAGAAGTTCTTCACTGTGAGGGTGGTCAGACACTGGAACAGGTTGCCCAGAGAAGCTGTGGCTGCTCCTCCCTGGAAGTGTTGAAGGCCAGGTTGGATGAGGCTTTGAGCAACCTGGTCTAGTGGAAGGTGTCCCTGCTGCTGGCAGGGGGGGTGGAACTGGATGATCTTTAAGGTCCCTTCCAACCCAAACCAGTCTGTGATTCTATATTTTTTTTTCCTCCTCATAACCCTCAGATCTTCTTTGTGGTAAGGTAGCTGTAACTGTCTTTGAAGACTTTCTTTCGGAGTTTTTAGTATCTCATGTTGCATATAGTCTCTAGAATCAAACTGGGATTTGTAAAAGCAAATTACAAATCCCAAATACTGACAACAGTCTAAGCTAAAAACTTAGAAAACTACAAATGGAATTTGACCAATTAAGATATCTACTTACAAACAAACACATCTCTGCAGCATCACAGAGAAGTCCCTGTATGAGGAGTGGGAGGAGAGGTTCCACAGGTGCTGGGACAACAGGATGGAGCCAGGAGCTCATTGTCATTTTCAGGCAAACATTTGATTTCGAAGAGGCATACTGTAGTCACTTAAGAGTGAGGACAGAGCAGGAAATTGGAAAGACCTGATGGGCCTTCCACCACTACCACCACCCCTAGGTATGTGGGATGAGCATCATCCTCATTTCCTGCCCTCGTGGGCAGCCCCACTGCAAATCAACCAATTTTCCAGCCACGTAGCAAAGGTTTCCTCCCATGTACCTTCTATGAGTGTCCTCCCACCCAGTGCCTAGAAGAAAGTCAGCAATGTGAACCATCCCAGAGCATTTCATCTCAACATGTGACAACCTCAGCAGTGCTATTATACACGGAGCACACTCACCCACGTGTCAATGCTGGTGACTGCTTCTGGGATGGCTTAAAACCTCCGAGGTTCAAGTCAGCTATAGTATAGATTAAAGCTTGGAGCTGGAGTTTTACTTTGTCATCACTTCAGAACTTGACAGCCTTCACTAGACTGAAGACTAAATGATGTGGACAGAGTAGTTTATACTGACCTTGATCAGAGGTTGCTCATTCAGCAGTACGGGAGATGTCAAAATTCAGCCAGGCAGATATTTCTCCAGGATGACCCAGTTGTTACAACAATGACAGCCATTGGGTAATATACTACTTTTCCCTGCTTGTCTTAGGAGATGTGAAAATTCAGCCAAGCAGATATTTCTCCAGAATGACCCAGTTGTTACAACAATGACAACCACTGGGTAATATACTACTTTTCCCTGCTTGTCTTTCCCTGCCTCCTCCACTCCAATGTCACTGGAAAAAAATTCATTTATCTATTAAATAATAATAATAATAATAATAAAAAAGATTTGACTCACCCTTTTGATTAAACAGGCTTGAGCAAAGGCTATTTCATGGGCAAATTCTTCCACGTCCTCTGTGTCCTACTGTGTTGCAGTACAACTTGGATTTTAATTCCTCAACTGAATTATTTGGCTTCTGCATTCCATACAAATATTTTTAAGTAGAGACCATTTTTTATCTATTCCTACAGCTGTTTCTTACAGTTCCATTAGCTATCTATTTATTTTCCTGCTTAGACAAAAAAATAGTCATACAAAGCAACTCACCGTCCTGTCTCTTTAAGTATATATGCACTTTTCTATAAAGCTCTGCAAATTACACAGAGCTTCATCTTCTTCTTCTCTTAATAAGGCTGGTTTTAAAGGGCACCAATATTCCCAAGGAAATGGTGCCACCTTCTCTTACTGCACCAGAAAACACATTTCCAACACAAACAAGCCAGCAGCAATCGTATCTTTGTTTGGCAAAAGAAGTAGTCTCATCACTTCGTCCTGTTCATAGCAATACACAAAGGAGTACTCTGTAGCCAGGGGTAATAGCTGATCCCATAATCTGGCACTAACACTTTAGAAAGATTAATTACCCTATTAAGATCTTAGACACTACTAAGAAAATCTTTGTATAAACCTTTTAACTCGCAACAAACGCAGCATATTTGGTGCCATCAGTTTGTTGCACAATAAAGGTTCTCACCCTCCCACGTTTGTTCAGTTTTGTCACCATCTCCTGTGCTATATAAACACACGCACGTGCTCACACACACAGTTTGGGGTTTTTTTCCTCTTTTTTTTTTTTTCCTCCTGTTTTCCCAATACAAAGGAATAAAGTACAAGTGTGTTTGGAGCAGATAAAGTAAAAATTCCTTCTGTCTCCAAATTGGCTGCCTCAGAGATTAAGCAGCAAGAGGCAGACACTCGCTGATTCAAAGGCTGCTGCTGTGTCAGAAACCAGAGGCACCTAAGCAGATTCAGGTTGTAATCCCTACACAAATTATATATCCACAAATATGAGGAGGGTTAAATTATTAAAGCCTGTTATCAAAGACACCTTCTAAAGTACATCATTACTGATTAGCACCATCAGATGCCAATGCAAAATAGCTCATCACCTTGGCACAGCCTCCCACTTCCACACTATCTCAGGCTCTCGTTCTGTCCTTCTCCACCACGTCATCACCGGCAAGAAAAGCCGCAACAGTGTGAACAGACTTAGATAAAGCAAATGTGAGTCATCCAGAAATATTTAAGGTCACTATTATTGCTTTGGCTATCTGTAAGGTGATTGCACGCTTATTAAAGTCTGCTGCAAAGATAGAAAGGCATGCTTCAGGTGCAGGCTGTGGGGAAACGGTCAGGAGCTCTCCCCTGCTGGGAAGGAACTGGGAGGATGCAGGGAATAAGGTTTTACCTGCACCTCCCTCCTCTTATTCACATCTGGGGACCAAGTGCCAGGCTTTCCACTCGGGAAATGCTTCAGCTGCAAGTCAAAGGTGCGGTTTAACATTTCACAGTCCTTTTCTGAGGAAGTACTTCCAAAAAAAAAAAAAAAAAAGAGTATTGTAAAAAATCTTGGATGCTTCTGTCTCTTAAAGCAAATGGAGGGAGAACCTCCTACCCTAGATCCTAAATGCAACCAGCATCAGCAGGAAAACTTCAGATTGCCAACAAACCACCCATGCTACAAAGATCACGTCTGCTTTGATGCATCCCCTCTGAATGCTTGTTGCCTGAGCTTACTGTTTTGATTTCAAAATATATCTGAAGAAGCTGACTTTGGGAGCATACTAGGAATTTAAAATAAATAAATAAATAATATCCTAAACCATAGTTTTCTCATTGCTCATCACAGCTTTTCTTGATAATTGCTGGGCCCAACTTTTGTCCAAGATGATTTCAACTGTCAGTGGCTGGTGAGTGACCACAGTTACTGGTACTGAGGGAACATCTGACACCAGGAGTTGTCTGAACAGCTTTTGTTATTCACATCAGACATTAGCCACACAAGTAGCTGCTGCTTTACAAATCAGACCCCAGCACCCAAGTAGACTCGCTGCATTTCCAATGTTTTCCCCATGAACACCCTTAGGAGGGTATAACCCAGCCTCGCTGGGCCATAACGTTGTTCACCTAACCAGTCAAAAACATTCTTTGCACAAGCCTAACGCTGAGGATGACCCATTTCTTCCTCCCTAACATGCTGTAGGTTCTGTGCGACTCGATGGTCAGGACAAAGCACAGTAACTCTAATAATCTTCCACTGCTGCATCCAGGTCCCTTTCAGCGCCTTATGGCCCACGCTGCTCCTGCCACAGTGATTATGGAGACAGCAGTTGTGCTGTAATTAGGATCCTCCTGGGCCAGCCGATCTGGAATTAGCAGTGGAGACCAGCTGCTCTGCTGCCAGCCAGATCTTTCTGGCACACCCTTCTCTCGGGCACTCATCCCCTCTTGGAACCCATCCTCTCTTCCCGACTGCTGGCAATGCTTGGGTGGGCTTTCCATGAAGAAAATTACCTCCTTTCCACTGCTGCTGGCCCCATCCAACACTGCAGCTGGCCAAGGCTTTCCCCCAAGGAAGGCTGAGCCCAAAGCACAACCCAACACCCCAGTGTCCCATCCCACAGGGACCTGCTGTTGCTTCAACCTTCTTATGGTTTTTTTTTTCACTGCCAGAAGCCACCTTCTGCACATAGTGGATGTGCACATCTAGTGTCAAAAGATAAAGAGGGAGTATGTTCAGTATTGCTCTACCCTGTCCTTTTCCCCTCCTGATAACGACCCAGACAAGTGTGTCTACCTCCAAGTCACACATCAAGAAGCTCTCATTATGGTTTCAATTTTTTGTAGAATTAGAGTCCTGCATCATTCATTCTCCCTTTCATTGAGAGAAAAACACAAAAAAACCTTCAAAAAAAAACCCCAAACAACAAAAAAAAAAACCCAGTGTGGACTTTATTTTGTTTGTTTCCTACTGCTAGCAACCATATATAGCCTGTACTTAAAATAAATAAATAAAAGTAAAAAGACCAAACAGAAACTCACACCCACAAAGGTGCCTTTTCACTTTTGATTTGTCCCCATCTCTGTTTTCCTGTTGTTCAGGTTTGAGCAACAGACAAGCCATGGCCACGTTAATTCTTGGTCAGTTAATTCTTTACTTCCTTTTTTTATTATTATTATGGATTATTTTCATGTTGCAATTAATTGTCTTACCTTTTTTCTTTCACTTTAAATATTATTAAAAACAAAACAAAACCTAAACACCAGTTCACTGTCATCCCTCAAGAGCAGCAGACTCCCAGGAGATGACCACGCCCTTGCCTGCAAGGCTATGACCATGGCCATTGGTTTTCTTGGCCAGGAGCTCATTCTGACATGCCTGCTTCCACCCTTCCACATCTTGTAGAGGAGATGGATGATCCCCTCAGCAGACAGAACATCATACTTAGCTAGTTGGTACCATTCTGGTGACCTTAGCTAGCTTCATACTCCCAAGTCCAGCAGGGATAAGAGCTACCAGGTGTCATTAAATAGGTACTGAAAGCAGGAGAGTTGTTCTCTACTACTTCCCATGGGTACAGGTTGACTTTACAATTGTGTTCCTATTCCTAGGTTGAAATGATCATCTTCTTTCTCTTAAATCACAGAATGTGAGGGGTTGGTAGGGACCTCTGGAGATCATCTAGTCCAACCCCCCTGCCGGAGCAGGAACACCTACAGTAGGTCACAGAGGAACATGTACAGGTGGGTTTGGAACATCTCCAGAGATGGAGACTCCACAACCTCTCTGGGCAGCCTGTTGTATTTCAAAATTATTATGCTTTTAAATAAAAAAGTGTCTACAGTGCAGTGCTTCAAGAACACCCAGCAGTTTCTATCATCATTTGCTTTTGTTAAAGGTTTGGGGAGGTTTTTTTCATTAAAATAGTTTTTTAAATATATATGTTAGAGAAAGAAAACAGTTTTTCCTGAAGCTGCTGGGGTTTTTGTTGGGTTTTTTTTTAACAGTTTGATTTGTTTAGTCACACTAAACTGTCCGCATCATGGATTATGAAGCTACAAGATACACAAGAGCTGATAGGTATTTTGAAGAATATATTTGGGGAGATAATGAACATATTGATAGGACAAGGGGTGATGGTTTTAACCTAAGAGGAGAGATTCAGATTGGATATAAGGAAGAAATTTTCATGCTGAGGCTGGTGGAACCTTGTCCCAGATTGCCAAGAGAGGTGGTAGAAACCTCATCCCTGGAAACATTCAAGGTCAGGTTGGACGGGGCTCTGAGCAACCTCATGTGTTTGAAGATGTCCCTGTCACTGCAGGGGGTTGGACTAGATGGCCTTGAAAGGTCCCTTCCCACCCAAACAATTCAATGATTTGATGACTCTACAGTGTTCCCCCTCAGCTCAGAAGGGCACAAGCACGCTGCCCTACGGTGCTGAGCACGTGCCTTCACCCCACGGCGTGCGCGACATTCTCAGCCCTTCACCCATCAATTTAGTTACCACAGGGGTAGGATGCGACTCCTTTGCCTCTGCACTGCAATTTCACTTTCCACAAACATTACCCCAGAGAACATGGGCAGAACTTGCTGGTGGCCCTGGAGACGTCTGCAGCTTCTCTTGCTCTTTTGGTCCCACTCTTCAGTGAGTTCCCTGGTCTCTACCCAGGGCTCTGCTACCAGACTGCTGTTCGCAGCATCTCATGAGGATGCTCACAACCCCTGGTTTGATATTGTCGAAGGAAAAATAGCCCACCTACCACATTTTTACCTGTTCCTCATAAAAAAAAACAACCCAAAAACATGCTAAAAGAAGAGCATCTGGAACGGATGGACAGACGGACGAACGGGGAGAGCGGAGAGGAGCGCAGAGGGCTGATAATTCCGTGTAGTTTCTCTCCCTCTAGTGATGGGAATCGAGATGGCGGGTCACTCCTCCTGTGCTGGAAGAGGACAATGAGCTGCTCTAAGGAAATCTCAAAGCCCCTGAAGCAAGAAGTGAGGCAGCTGGCATTACTCCGGAGGAGTGGGAGGACTCCTGAGAGCAGCTCCCGGATCTCACCACAGGAGATGTGTGCCAGAAGACCACCAGGTCCCAGGTTGGAGGCTCAGGACCCAAGTTTCCTGATCTCCACTTGCAACAAAAATTTCTCTGCCAAGAATTAGGAGCAGGATTTTCGGCTTGAACCCAAGAGGCGTACAAGCACATTTCCTTACACAGACAAGACCAAACTGGGATGATCCACGTGAACTTTCCTGGCTCTTCCTTTGCATTTTGCCTGGCAGTAATGAGTGCAGGGCTCAGAAAAGAGCATGTGTCTTTGTAACACCACTTGGCAAGGCTTTTCAAATATTTACCAAATGTATTTGGTATCCCCTGCTAATAATAGCCCAATAGGTCCCCAGATAGAGCACGAGAGACTGAGGCACTCTTGTTCTGGCTGCTATTTCACAGCCTTGCTTCACAATGCTGAAAGACTTCTCAGTTCTTGTAAAAGGGTAAGAGACAGGGAAACAGATTGCAGAGGTTCCCGAGGCTGTTTATTTTAGGAAACACTCCTTCAGTGGTGGAATTGCACACTTTCTCCAACCAGAGTTGTGTGAGATCTCTGCTCCTTACTCACTTTTGTTCAATTTACTTGTTGAAACTGAGATTAAAAAGCTGTAGAAGCAAAGAAGCTTGCTGGAAAACTTTCTTGGGCTTGCCCCTCTGTAGACAAAATTACTAGTTTTGACCACGCTACATTTCTGATACTGGATACCAAAAAAAACCCCACCAAATAAAAAACCATAGTTTCAAAATGTCCTGCCTCTGGAGATGAACTCTATGACTAAAGTCTACCTATATCTTGGGCAAAGCCAGAGCCTCTCCCCTTCCATAGGGTAAACCCTCCTCAACCTGGAGGAAAGCAAAGCCACATTCATTTCTTATGGTCTGGGCTGATAAAGGAGCCAAGCAGACCTTGTTGGGACTGTTTCCCAGCAAGCACCTGTAGGAGAGACCGTGTTTCCCGCACTCTTCCTTAGGTCCCTGTTGGACACACATGGTTCCCAAGGGCCTGAAGTCCTCACTGTAGTAGGAAAAGAAGTCAACAGCAAAGACCATCTATGAAACTTTTGTAGGAAGAGGGACAAGAAAAAGGGGTTGCTTTGTATTGCCCTTTTCTGCAACAGCCCAAATGTAGTCCCTATGCAGGGCTCCCACCCCATTCGACATCCTCCCAAGCAAAAGCCAGAGCTCTGGCTCCTCTCTGGGGACCACCCAACATCATGTCTGGAGGTCCAAAGCCAGCACCTCAGCTAAGACGAGGTTCAGGGACAGATGTACAAGCTGGATGGGGATGGTCATTCCTGCCTGCACCACACCCTTGGGGTGCAGGAAACACAGGACCAACAAAATCCCAACTCCTGCCCTGACAGGGGTTGTCAGCCCCATTTTTATTCCTCGTATTCACTCACTAGCGTGAGAGAGGGATCAGGCTTGCCTCAGCTGCAGGTCTTGCTTGGTGCAACAGAACAGTACAGCCTGCAAATCAGACCCAGGTCTCAGCTGTATATGCCCTCTCATTAAGCATCACTCATGTCCTACTCAATCTCAGTTTGACTCCAAGATGCAATTTAAATGCCGTCATAAATGGAAACATTCCTCTGAGCCGGGCTCAGAAACACAGGTTTCCCAAAGTACCTTTTAAGAGCAGCAAACTGAAGGGAATGACTGCTGTCAGACATGGTGCTGAACCACAGAACAGTGGGGTTGGAAGGGACCTCAGGAGATCATCCAGTCCAACCCCCCTGACAAAGCAGGTTCCCTACAGCAGGTCGCACAGGAAAGCATCCAGGAGGGTTTTGAACATCTCCAGAGATGGAGACTCCACACCCTCTCTGGGCAGCCTGTCCCAGGGCTCCATCACCCTCATGGTAAAGTTTTTCCTTAAGTTTGCCTGGAACATCACCACCAAAAAATAAACCTCTCTGGGGCAGCGGGGTGCTGCTTCATTACTTAGAGTGCCCCACATAACACAGACTTCAGGAGCTGCACAGAAACCCTTTGTGATGTGTTTGCTGTCCTCTGCAGCACAGTGCTGCCCTGGGGTTCATGGTGGGACAGAAACGTGTCAACTGAAAAGCCTCTGCACTGAAATACTCCATAGCTGTGGGTTTGCACTCTTCCCAAGTAGTGGGGAAGAGGAATGGGGAGTACAGGGAAGAGGGAGGAGATTCTTCTAAACAAGTCTAAAACCCCCCATTAACCATCAAAAAACATTAGCACCAAGTCAAGAGAATCTGCCAGTTCAGAGAAGAGACTTGTAACTGCAGGGGGGTTTCTAGGAATCACTTTGTTTCTCAACTCCCTCGAGAATTCATGTGAAAAGCTGGAAACACAGAGGAGAAGTCGCGGCGCATACAGATGTCCAAAGGATTCACTGAGGGACACAGCAGGGCAGTTTTTCGAGGCATGGATCACTGCAGATGGGTACATCCACATCAGTCCAAGGATGTCTCTGCATGCTACCTGAATTCAAGGGTTGTGGGGACCAGGGTTGTGTGAGCAGGGTCTGCCCCAAGGCTCACCCCATTCCCAGTCAGCCCTGACCTTCCCAAGCACCCAGGCCAGTCTCTGACCATCACCACTGTAGAGCTTATGTTCACTGAGCAAGACTTTGCTGGATTTGGTTCACAAGCCACCATCTGCTGGAAGCCCTGTTCTACCACATCCTACAGTGACAACTACTTACTTTGGGCTAACGGCCTCTCATCCTGATGGGATGGTCCCTTTGTTTAACCATTTTCATCGAGATGGTCACCCTTAGCCTCATTCTAGATCTTGGACTCCCAAAAGCTTCTTGTGGAAGCCTCCACCATTGCTGGGACCACTCAGCCTTTGGTATCCTATAGGACCCCCAAGACCTACAGTATTATTGGGAACAAAACCGAATACTCATGCAAAAGGTGCACATCTGAATCGGAATTGCATTTGCCTGTAAACTCAAACTGAGTCTCCAAGGACGTCACCACAAAGCAAATTTGCCTGTGGCTTCACAGGCTGGAAGCCCTCCAGGCCATGGCTACTGAGGTGCTGGACCCACTACCCTTTGGTCTCTTTCATCCGAGCTGCTGGTAGCCTGTAACGATATAGGAACAAATATTTTTGAGTGACTCAACCTTCTCCATTCCCAAATCTAAGAGAAATAATGTCAGAAGAGTGCAGGAACAGCCTCACACTCAATTTCACACAGAATCGCAGAATGTTGGAGATTGGAAGGGAGCTCAAAAGATCATCCAGTCCAATCCCCCTGCCAGAGCAGGAACCTCAATGAGATCACACAGGAAGGCGTCCAGGCGGGTTTTGAATGTCTCCAGAGAAGGAGACTCCACCCCCTCCCTGGGCAGCCTGTCCCAGGGCTCTGGCACCCTCACTGGAAAGAAGTTTCTTCTCAAGTTGAAGCAGAACCTCCTGTGTTCCAGCTCACACCCATTGCCCCTTGTCCTACCATTGGGCATCACTGAGAAGAGCCTGGCTCCATCCTCCTGACATTCGCCCTTTACATATTTATAAACATTAATGAGGTCACCCCTCAGTCTCCTCTTCTCCAAGCCAAAGAGCCCCAGCTCCCTCAGCCTTTCCTCAGCAGGGAGATGCTCCACTCCCTTCACCATCTTGGTGGCTCTGTGCTGGACTCTCTCAGCCCCAATCTTCTGAAGGCAACAAGTGTACGAGTGAGCATGGAAGTGAACACGTGGGGAAGAGAGGAGCTGCAAAACATACCTACGTGTACACATGGTTTCTATCTATTTACTTCACAACAGTTAAAGCATCACCCAACAACACCTTATCACAGCAGTATTCGACAAACCAAGAGCTGATCCTGGTTACTAGATACAGTCATTTTCTTCACAGATCCTTCACAATTTGTCCTTCAGAAAACTTCCCAGCCTAGTCATGAATCTCTATGATTTACAGTACCTGCTGCTAGCTGCAGCTCACAGATGGAGCGCCAGTACTCCAGACTGACAATACGCAGCCAGTAACACTGAGCGGGGAATGTGTCACCTCTAGAAAGGTTGAAAATAGGACAAAAAAACCCCACAAAACATCAGAGAACAGAATAAACTTCTGGGAGAGGCTATTTTTAGGCTTCTAATTTGAATACTCAGGTTTAATTTGGTATTTTACACCGGGCCAATTGGACACCCACAAAATGACACAAGTTTGCCGCTGATGAGCATTCTGGGTTTGTAATTCTTCCGTCACTACACTTAATCACTTGCTATTTCATGGTCACCCTATGTCTATCTTTCCAGGTGGGTAGTGATGGAGGGAACATATTATCGAAGATCTTAATTAAAATGCCATCAAGAAACCATCCTTCCCCCGCCTTGATGTACCCAAAATTGCTTAACTAGGTTACTTGCCATTTTCAAACACTAGAATTTCAAATTTAAACCAAAATTAAACAGTTATCTTTGTATATTAGGGAAATGGTGGGATGATGGAGGAAAGGGAAGAAAATGTGTATACACACACACTGTCCTGGCTTTTAGAAATAAGGAAATTTTTTTTTGCTACATCATTAGATCATCTGGAGGGGGAACAAAAACAAACAAACAAAAAAAAAAGCCCCCAAAAAAACAAACCCCAAACCAAACCCAAGCCAGTTGTGGGATTACCCAGCTAGATGTAGCTGTTCATCAAGGGCATAGGGTGCTCAGAAAGGAACGGGCAAGTGGGTATCAGTGGAAATCTCTGCCACGGCAGTACCGTGAGCCAAGGCTTTTCTGCTTGTGGCACAGTCTGGAAGGGATTGCATTCTTGTCTGTCATGAATAGTTCACTTAAACAGTGATAAGAAACATTTGTAAAGGAATGATGAAAAATGTCAAAACATTTTAAGTGTTAAAAGCAACAAAAGATTCAATTCTGAGTTTTTCTCCTCTGCCCAGCCAGAACTATTGTCATCACAGATGCCTGAATCTTCTCAGATGAATTTTTTTTGTCTTTTTTGCCTACTAAATTTAAAAAAAAAGAAAAAAATCCTGTAAGTTTTAAAAATAATCCTGTAAGTTCTAGGCCTATGACAAGTTTAATCAAGGAAACTGGGCCTTCCTAACAGCCAAAGCAACTTATAGCAGACCTGAGGACACACATCAGGAGATGCAGACACTATGGACATTAAGAAGTGATGGAAAGTTTTCAGCAGCTTCTTGTAGGTACTATAGATGAGGAGAAGAAGGATGCACGAGATGATCCATGCACGCACTGCAAACCACAGAAGAGGTTAGAATAACCCCCAGTCCCACCCTGTTGGTGTCACCTCAGCCACAACTTAATTTTAGTATTGATAACCTGAACTCTGGAGAGGACCATCCTCACTTGAAGTACTTCAGGTCATAGGGGAAAGACCACGCCTGCTCAGCACAGCCTGATGGGCCATGGTCTGCAGATAGGGAACCATGGAGCTTGGTCTCTCTAACAGCACACACTGGCAACAGACATTCAGCAATTCTGTGTTCCAAGAGAGAGTTTAAGAGCGTAACAAATGGTCAGGATAGACAGAGCTTTATTCTGTCTTTATCAGAAGATATTTAATAAACAAAACTATCAAACCTGCACCAATACCAACCTTCACAGCAGCTGATCTCCAGCTTTCTCTCAAAAGGTCAGAGATTTTCCCAGTCATGAGCACGAAGAAGGTGAGGTTGCCATGTGCCAAAGCTGGTGCTGACACAGGACACTGCCAAATTCTTGCTAAAGGGGCTAGTGGTGGTAATGCAAATTTGGCTCCTGGGGCACCATGATCCCCCAGGAGTTTGGAGAAACGACAAACATCAGTCACCTTCAGGAGGAGAAGTTTCAGGGCATGGAAAGGGTCTCAGCTAGAAAGGGGTGTTGGAAGAGATCTGCATCCTCCAGAGAGCTTAGCAGAGCGTGATTTTCCTAGGAAGAAGACAGCTTTTTGGTGACATATTAAAAAAAACCAAAACCCAAACCAAAAGTAAGTTAAGTGTGTCATCATTTTCTGTTATCCTTATGCCTTTTACTTCTCATTTCCCCTCGCACACTGATAACTCCCATCTAATTAACATTAAAAAAAGGCAGCCTTTGAGCTACTATCACATGCTTCCAAGATAGGCAGAAGCTTTTTTTCAGGAGACCAACAGATCAGTCAAGCATGGGATCAGTTGGGGTTTTGGGTTGTTTTTTTTTTTCCCTTCCCATCAGGAGACTTCTTGACCTGAAAAGCCTTCATTGTGCTCTCTGTGGGCAGCAGCCCATGCAGACCTCCAGCATCTGATGAACCCAAAAGGATCGATAGCTGGAGGGGAAAGGGGACAAGAACAGTGACCCTCCTAAATAACTTCTGCAAAGTGACTCATCCTTTCACCGACAGCATTAACATCTCTGCTCCTGCCAGCTGGGCAGCTGCTCCAGCCCTCCCAGCAGTGAGGGAATGTTTTGTTCCAGAGATGGGGGAAGGAGGCTGAGGGGTAGAGGAGGGAGGAAACAACCCTTCTGCGTGCATGTGAACGTGTGTGTGTGTAATTGCCGTATGATTTCAGCTGTTTTGACCTAATAAGAGTTGCTGCATTAGTCACCAGCCTCGGTACGAACAGATGGGTTTGCAAGAATTTGAAACAGAAGGGGAAGGAAAGAAGAGAGATGCCAGAGACTCTGGGGTAAAAGGGCATCCTGGCCATGGGAGGTGGGAAGGTCCCACACAGCATGGCCTTACTGTGCCTGGCAGACCCACAGCACCCTGGGCTCACTCTGAGTGGTGACTTTCCACCTCTGTGCCCCTATGGTACCAGGAGAACTCATCCTTCTTCCAAACAACCAGATCTGACTGCTCTGTTTTTGCTGAAAAAAAAGTTTATTGTGCAAAAGGAAAAGCACAGCTGATGTCATATGATTGTTTCTTTCAAAAAATCTCAGTATTTTTGTCACGTTATAGGATCACAGTTTTCAGCTCTTCATCATAAAGTCAGTAGGGTCTGCTTGGGGCCCAAACTGCCTAGTTTTGCTCAGGGAGTGGACTTAGTGCCTGGATGATCCGAGAAGGTATGGCAAGGCATTAAAGCAGCTTTGCTTTCCTATCCTCTGAAACCTCTAGATTAACCAAATGTGAGCCTCAGGTCCAAAGGTTTGAGCCCAACAACGTTAGGAAAGGAGACTCAGTGCATCAGGAGCGCTGCTCCCACAGTCAATATTTACTTTTCCAAACTGGAGCAAGCAGGCTTTGCCATCATGCATGGAAATACGGGCAGTTCTCTACTAAAAATCTTTCTTAGCCTTCCCCCTTTTCTCCTCCCTACAGGATGTCCCCTCTGGAAGCTGCTTTTTTGCATAAGGCTCTGCCAACTCCATTACAAAAGGGAGGAAGACATCTCTCCTGGGCACACGCCTGGCTCCAGCAACCCCTGCAAAGAAATAAAGTCTTCTGTCCCCAGAAGTCCACAAGAAAATTCTCCACTGGCTTCTACTTGGGCATATCAATTCCCACCTTAGTGAAGCCACATTACTCCCCCGCACTGTTCTCTCATCTCCATAGACACTCTTCTCAGCATCTTCCATGCAACCAGTGCAAGCAATGCAACATCCCACGTACCTGCACCACAGCATGTGCCAAAGTATAGACACAACCTTTCCTGCACAGGGTTGAAGGTGGAGCATGACAGCACGGAAAGGGACTCAGTTAAAGCCTGTGTTGGGTTTTTTGGTGCTGGGGGAAGGGAGAACTTATGAGAGGAAAAAGCTCCTCTGGCTCCAAGGTGGAGACCCACCAGCCCAGGCTGGGCCAGTGAACACCAGAGAAATGCCTCTGCGGATCCATATTGGTGAGGGGAAGGACTGTCCTGAGACAAAGAACTTGTGGTACCTGGAGGAGAGGACATTGACCTGAACAAAAGACCATCAGCCTAAACAAAGGACTGACAGACTGAGGGAGAGAGTTCATTGCCAGAGAAAAGAGGAGGAAAGAAAGACCCACACCTGGTTCACCTGGTGGAGCAGGAGAAGACAAAGGAAGTCCCCCACAGCCCATGGAGATTCAATGGTGCAGCAGAGACCCACGTGTAGGCCATGGAGGACTCCACGCTGGAGCAGAGAAGTTGAGCCTGAGACAAGTGTGGTGGAATTGTGAACCCGAGAGTCACTTGCTGCCAGAGCAGGGGTGGGACCCCCGAGTGGGGATGAGTCTGTAGCCTGTGGATGTCCCCATACCAGAGCCAGGAGCTGAGCCCAAAGAGGTCCACGACTCCATGGGAAGCTCACTTTGGAACATCTTGTTCCTGGACTTTCATGCCAGGAAGAGCAGCAGAGGTGAACTGAATGAAGCCCCATTCCCTGCTCCCTGTGCCGCTGCAGGGGGAAGGTAGAGAAATGGAGATTAAAGTGATTTGAGCCTGGGAAGAAGGGAGGGGTGGAGGAAGGTGTTGTAAATGTGGGGTTTTTATGTCTAGTTAGATGATTTGCAACAAATTAAATTGATTTTTCTTCCCCAAGTTTCAGTCTGTTTTGCCTGTGACCATAACTGGTAAGGGAGCCATCCTTGTCCTTCATTCCTAATCCTGTCCTCTCTTAGCTGTGTCTCCCATCCCATCTCACCAGGTGGAGGGAGTGAATGCAGGACTGCATGGTCCCACTGTGGGTCACACAAGAGGCACATGGACCACAACACCCTGTTTGTGGGACACCTCTTCCTAAAAACATGGGAGCTGGGAACACTGACATCAACCCCGAATGTCGACCCTGAACTCCAGTGCACGGGGAGAGGTGGGAGGAAGAAGCTTCTTGCACTAAATTACAGGTCTGAACTTTAACTACAGTATCCCCACTCATCAAAAACTTAAAAGGACCTGCCCAAGCATGTACATTTTCATTTGGAAACAAAAAGAACAAATTTGGGAACATAAAGGTTTTAAATTGTTGATTGGAAGATTTTCATGTAGACAGAGTATTGTTTTCTTCTCCTGGCTCCCTGGGTAGCAAAACAGAAAAATTATGTGTAATTAAAGTAGAAACAGTATCAATTAGCTGTGATTCTCTGAGCTGTGGAAAGAGTAAACCAATGAGGAAAGACGGTTCTTGTCCTCTGGCAGCCTCTTCACATCAAGATTATTCTGAAGATATCTTAAATCTACTTAAGCATAAACTATGCAAACAAAATTTAAAAGAAATGAGTGCAGGTGGAGGCTTATTTACCAGCCAGTGAAATACTTGATCAAACATATTCTGAGGAATTAACTTGATTGACAGTACTTGAGCTCATTTCATTCATGTTACATCTTTGCCCTCCTCGAGTTATGCCCCTGAAGTTTAAATTCTAATCTAGGTAGGACCAGGCTTATCTTTTACCTCTACATATCCACCACTATACCTTCATGTCAACACTCATAGATACTCCCAGAAGAAGGGCACACGCAAGAATAGCAAAAGTTAACAAGTACCTGTATCAAGTCAAATTCAGGAGGTAAAAATAAGTGAGGTAGGCTCCACAAAGACGTTGCCTGTAAGTCCCATTAAGCAGAAAACATACTACTGAACAGTAACTATCATAATAGAAAACATACTATTGAATAATAACTATCACAATAAATATCACAATGGGGGCCTACAAGAAAGCTGGGGAGGGGCTTTTCATAAGGGCAGTTAATGACAAAACAAGGGGAAATGGGTTTAAGCTGAAAGAGGGGAGGTTTAGATGAGATATTAGGAAGAAGTTCTTCACTGTGAGGGTGGTCAGACACTGGAACAGGTGGCCCAGAGAAGCTGTGGCTGCTCCTCCCTGGAAGTGTTGAAGGCCAGGTTGGATGAGGCTTTGAGCAACCTGGTCTAGTGGAAGGTGTCCCTGCTGATGCCAGGGGGGTTGGAACTGGATGAGCTTTAAGGTCCCTTCCAATCCAAACCATTCTATGATTCTATGAAATAAGTAAATAAATAAAAAGTCACAACTGTATTGAGTCACCATTTGGGCTCTTTGAATCTTGCAAGAGTCACCAGCATCCAAAGAAAGAAGACTGGTAACTTCAGGTATAATTTTCCTCTCAAAGTTTCAAAATGCAAATTACCATAACCATGGACTTTTACAGGTTGGAGCAGAAAGGAACAGTAACCGCACGTGGCCAAGAGAAGCTTCTGCTCTGCACCAAGGTTAGCCCAATACCGTGTGTCCTGCCCATCCTCTGCCACGGTGTGACCCTACTGGCCTTCCTCCAGGCAGGGAACATGCCACCTCCATACCACCTGCCAGCACCCTTTCAAACTATTTGTCAAGTAGTTATTTGTGAGTTATTCTTTTAGTGCTGACACATTAGTGCTGCAGATAATTAACAAATAGGGGGAAAAAAAATACAATTGCATAGTAGAATAATTCATTGCTAATTATTCTCTCAGGTCTAAGAGAGCTGCTGACCTTCTGGATAAATTTCTTTTAGTTAAATGAGTACAAACAGATGCTGACTTTCATCAGAACAGCACTAACACATTTCCTGAGGAAACACAAATGAGAGTGAAAAGACATGACCAAACGTCTCCCAGCCAGTTGCACGTTAGTCATCAAGAGCTTTTTTCTAAAGTGCTTACTAGGGTCTGATTCTTTGTGTTTTGGAGGGGGGGTAAAGGGCAGGTCACAACTCTGACAAGTCAAGTTCAATGGTCTTGGAGTTGAGCAACTGGAAAACCCAAGGACATGAAGCACGTGAAGCAAGTGGGTGTTTGAGATCATTCCAGCCATCGTTTTTTCCACATGTTATTTGTTCAAGACAGCTTCTGGACCATCATTACTCATCATTTGCATCAAGTTTTAAACTAGGGACGGCAAGAACACAGGGTTTGAAAAGTGACACCACACATCACAATTTAATGAGGCCTCTAGGGCTACGTGCAGCACAGCCTCCTTCCCCTACACAGACAAACACACTCACACGGTGAATCAGAAGAGAGAGCATCTTGCAAAGCACCCCAGAGCTTTATTTAAAGAAAAAAACCCACAACCTGTGATTTGTCAAAGACACTACAACACCCTGGAAGGAACAAGACAGTCTTTCCTGAGTATTTGTGCTCGTGTAGACTTAGAGATCTTTGTCAGGAGTGGAAAATGGAATTGTTCTGGTTTTTAATCCTGAGCAGCTAGTCATTTTAACAGCAAGGTTTCTACACAATCATTTTTATTGACCTTTAAGTGAACACACATACACCCTCCACCAGATGTGAAAAGCAGTTAGGTCAGTATAGATGCTCCATTCAAGGCCCTCCCTGAACAGAGATGCCAGTGCTACATAAAGACAGGTATTCATAGCATACTTCTACAGCAATCTCAGCCACCCAACTTGGACAGTATTCATGGCAACTAAGCTCAGAAACCCAACTTTCCTCTGCAGGCCCTGGAGCTAGAAGACTGACCAAGCACAGCTTTGACTGCCTAAGCTGGGCAAGGACCACTGGTCCCTGTCAAGCACTTTTAGAGACACAAGTTAGTGACCCACGTGTGACAGACCTGGTACAAGTAAACCAGTCTAAATCCTTTATGACAGCTTTCATTTCCCAGCTGGAACAAGTCCTGTTGGTTTCCCAAGCAGGAAAATACCCTTCCTGGCAAGCAGGAGTGAAGCTTGATACCTGTTCTGTAGCCTGTGTCCCAACAGGAATCACAGCATAGCCATCACTCCAAAAGAAACCCTTTGTTCCTGAAAGTCCACAAAGACGGTGATGGATGAAGGGATTCTTGCACTAAGAAGTGATCACCATGTCCACAAACAACCTTATAATAAAAAAAAAAAAAAGCCACACTTTTTTTTTTATCTTTTCTTTTTAAAGCTGCAGATGAAGCTCTTTTTTGCTGAGCTCTTCTTGAATAGTGAAAATACTTGGATCACCATCTCGCTTATCAAGATTAAACTCACATAACCAGCTAGGACCTGACAACAGTTCTTCCACAAAAAAAAAATGTTATAGAAAATGTTTCTTCTCTAGATAGAGGTACTGATTAAATTATACCTCAGCCTGTTTCTAATCCACTGGATGCATTAACTTCTATACATCTCATCTCATATGCAGCTTTTCCAGCACCCTCACTGTTTTGCTGGCCTTACCTTGGGCTTTTTTGCACACAAGCACTGATTTTATTAATAGTTCAGAGATGGACTATGTCCCTTTTAACACGAGTGTGACAGTTAGAGGTAGAAGGAAAAAATAAATAATAATATCAAAGAAGGCAGGAATTTTATTTCCCTGAAGGCATAATACTTATAGGACTATTTGTCAGTGCTGACAACAAAGTCCCTCTAGCAGCATAGGTACAAATTTGTCATCTCCAGTTCTCAGATTATTAGCCAGCATGTGCCTGGACTAACACATCTAGCTGGAATGTGGTGCAGAAGGAATTCCAGAGCTAGAGAAGAGCCCAGACCACTGGGGTAGCACAAGGAAGCATATCGCAGGGTATTTTGAATTGCAGCCAGTCAGGTCACATTGAATGGAATCACAGGAGGAAAGGCTTGCTTGAAAACATTAATAAAAAAAATCAGTGTGACTTGTAACTCAGCAAGTAAAGCACTTAAAAACCAAAGTTGAAGATAGAAAACATCCCCTAATGAAAAAAGAAACCCAAACAAAACCCAAAACAACCCACAACTAAACAACCAAACAAAAAAAACAGCTCTTCAGAAAACTAAAGCTTCTTTTGCTCACAAATTTTAGCAAAAGTAAGAATTAAAAAACACCAATCTACTAACCCCCTTCACAATTCCAACAGCAAATCAAAAACACTTTTAAAAACAAGCACTTACCTAGAACTTTTCCCAAAAACATTCTGCTTCGTCACCAGGCAGAAAGCCATCCTACTTCATGCAGCAATAAAGCTCCCGTCACCAATACCTGTCTTGCTCATCACAGAATCCCAGACTGGTGGGGCTGGAAGGGACCTCAGGAGATCATCCAGTCCAACCCCCCTGCCATTCCCTACCCCAGGTTGCACAGGAAAGCGTCCAGGTGGGTTTGAACATCTCCAGAGATGGAGACTCCACCCCCTCTCTGGGCAGCCTGTCCCAGGGCTCCGGCACCCTCACAGGAAAGAAGTTTTTCCTTATACTTACATGAAAACTCCAGGTTTTTATGATCCCAAAATCATTATTTCACAAATGTAAACAGCTGCGGGACTGAGGCAGTGGCAGAACTAACGTTCCTTCACCCCTCTTTTCTCCTTGCTTTCATCTTAGCACGAGGAGATGCGAGAACTTGCAATGTGCTTAATCTTCTGAGACTATGCACTTCGGTTTTACTTCAAAACTAGAATTTCCTTCACTCCCTTTAATGCTCTGTTTATGAATTCCATATTGTCTACAGAGCCAGCTCAAGAAGCCTTGGGAGAGAAGGTTAAATTTCACTTTTGCCTCCCCAGAAATGTTTTCCATTATCCCTGGGGAAGCCAAATTCAACTTTTCCAATTACAGCCGAGAGAACATAGAGGGGGAAGGATTTTGGGGGAAACTGGGTGAGGTTTGGGACTGCAGATAGGAAATAAGTTCTGTCTGTGGTGGGAGATGCAGGTAATTGAGGGAAGCTGAGAATCATTGCAGTTTTCCAGGCTGGAAGGAGATCCAGCCAGGCTCCCCAGTTCAAGAGGGACAAGGATCTTCTGGAGAGAGTCCAGTGGAGGCCACTGGATGGTGATGAGGGGCCTGGAGCATCTGCCTGACGAGGAGAGGCTGAGAGAGCTGGGACTGTTCAGCCTGGAGAAGAGCAGCCTGAGAGGGGATCTGATCAGTGTCTATAAATATCTGAAATGCGGGGGCCAAATGGATGGGGCCGGGCTCTTCTCAGTGGTGCCCAGTGACAGGACAAGGGGCAATGGGCACAAACTGGGACACCAGAAGTTCCAGACAAACTGAAGGAAAAACTTCTTTCCTGTGAGGGTGCCGGAGCCCTGGGACAGGCTGCCCAGAGAGGGTGTGGAGTCTCCTTCTCTGGAGATGTTCAAACCCACCTGGACACTTTCCTGTGCAACCTGGTGCAGGGAACCTGCTTTGGCAGGGGGGTTGGACTGGATGATCTCCTGAGGTCCCTTCCAACCCCACCAGCCTGTGATTCTGTGAAAGTCAGGCTGCCTGTGGGAGACAACCCTTCTGGAAAGGTCTATTTCTTGCCTCCCAGTCTGACATTTCTCCAGCCTCTGACACTGCTCTCATCCCTTTTGCTCTTGTTCCCCTCCTTGGGAAAAGGTAGGAGAAACTCAAGGGGCACTTCAAAGCACTGGAGATCACAATTTGTGCTGCTTATTGCTGCCAACCCCCTCACACATGACCACCTCCTCATGGCAGCAGCCAAGAGCTGGCCAAGCATGAGACACGAATGGGCTTCCCATCTGGCAGAGGCAAGGCAGGCAGCACTGGAAAGCAATGGTTGTGGACCACAAAGACTATGCAGGCAGCCCAATGGTGAAAGCCCTGCCGAGGGAGGGAGGCAGGTACACCAGGAACATCCAGACCTCACCAGGAGCAGCCACAGCTCAGCCACACTGGGTTCTGCTCTCTCTGTTAATAAGGCAGCAGCTTCCTGATCCAGCAAGAGTCAGAGAGGCTTTGAAGTAAAAATCAGCTTTTCTGGAGACTGATCAAAAATAGAAATCAAAGCTGCCTAAATCTGCAATGGACATTTCAATCAATATCAACTTTAGAAAATAAAATTTGGATTCTATTCTGGTTCCAAATGAATTGATTAAAGAAATCAGATATAGAAATCTGTCTTTTGGTCAGCTTTATTGCTCTGCACTAACTCTGATACCACTTACTGCAAAATGAGCATTAACACACAAGCCCTCACTTGTGTGGAGACGCTGCTGAGATCCCAGCAACCAGGGTAGTGAACAGCCCAGAGGAATCGAGGAATCACTAGAAAATTTGTACAGGTAGAAATCTCATTCTCCAGCTCTGGCAAATTCCCAATGGGCAAAATTCAGCCTCTCAAAGAGTTAACATTCGATGGGCTAATAAAGCGTGATTGATTCATCGATAAGGCTCGTGCTGCTGTTGGGAGGGGGAATAAGGCATCTCGAGAGACAAGCCAGGCAATTGTTTGCTTTCTCTGGTGTTCGCCGAGTGCCCTGTGGTAACCCTCGTGCTCTCAAATACTCATATTGGTTATTCCAGAGTTGGGTGCAGAGCTGTGCTTTCCCATGGCTGCCACTAATGACTTGCAGCTGTTGCTAATCTGTGCCTCTGATTTCCTTTGATTATTATGTGTATTGATGCCTGCGGTAAATAGGCATCTGCCAGGTGCCAGCACAATCAGGGGGAAAATATAAGAAGTTCCCTGTTTCAAATTCAATGTGACATTGTGCTTGTCGAGAGGCAGCCATTTAACTATTTAAGGGGAACAATTTCCTGGGTTCTTTGCTGGCCTCCTGGCTATGGAGGAGATTCTCATATATTTTGGTGACAGCAAAACCCTCTCTCCCAAACCCAGCTGTAGGAAATAGCCACAGGGAGAAGTTGGTGGCTACAGAGACCATCTCAGACAAATGACAGCCCCCAACATCTGAGTTTGGCTTTGCTTTTCTGGAGAGTGAAGGCTCTCTAACTCATCACCTGCCCTGCACACAGCACCTCAGAGCCACATGAGCATCTCCACTGCCGGGTGAGGACTCGTGCTGGCTGCAACCTCCTGCCCCTTCCTCCTCACCATGCTCTGTTCCTGCTCTGGATCATGCTGAAAGGCAGCAGGACACTTCTGCTTGAGATCCTAGGGTAAAAAAGAGTAGAGTGGTGGCTTCCCAAGAGCCATTAGGAAAATATCTGTCTTGCTGGCAGCCAAGGCTAATATTAGATTTTCCAGAAGGAAGCAGGAGGGTCTCACAATAAGAAACTTCCCTGGAAGAGTTTCCTCAGCAGGCTGCTGTAGCATGACCTGTTACTAGCTCTCATGTTTTGCCTCAGCCCCACAGCCCCTCCAAGCAATTTCTCTGGGCATTTCTCACTCTCCTACTGTCACAGCAGCCAGCTGAAGATGCCACACAGCTGCTCCTCACTTCCATCCATCATCCTTCTTTCTGGTAGCAGGTAATTATTTCCAGCTGTTAATTATCCAAAGACCATCACACACCTGACCTATACTGTTTGTCTTTCATTTGCACCTCATGTGCAGAAAATAAAGCCTCAGAGGGGTGGTGGTTATATGCCAGTACTAGAGAAAGGAGCAACCTGCCCACTCAAAACCTGCTTTGTGGGGTTTGTTCAGGGTGTGTGGGTCACTATCCACTTACCAACCAGGTTACATCTAAAGGGCAGTAATGAGTTGGAGGCACAGGTCTCCTGGAGCATGCATAGGCATCCACAGCAGTGGCTCATTTTTGTTTCCCTGTCTGCTCAGCTTGCTTCCCTGCATGCTGTGAGTTGCCCCAGGCTCAGGAGGGTGGGGAACCTGTGGAGCACAGCAAAGGACATGAGCCCCTTCCTCACAATACTGCTGGAGGAGAGTCCCAAGTACCCAAACATGCTGCTGTTAAAAGTGTTTTGGTTTACGCTTGTTCTACTCCTTGTTGGAAAGGAAGGATCACGCAGGTTAGGAGAGGTCAGTGATGTTGCACCTGAAAAGCCAGAGAGTAGGTGACTGCAAGAGTTACATTCCCTGGAGCAGAGCCTTAGCTGTGTGCTGACACTTCAGCCCTCCTTCCCACTAGAAAAAGGCTACTGAAAATTTAAGACATGTATCCAAATACACATGTGCAATTTCTACAGCTGTATTAAGAGTCATCTGATAAATATCATTGTCACACCTGATGTTCTCACTTAAGTTTTGTGGAAGGTGCTGGATCTACCTCTGTGTAGATCATAGGAAGAGGAAAGCTGAGCATACCTATCCTCCTTAAAACAAGGCAAAGAAGTTGCCTTAGAAATCAAAGGGCTCTCAGTTAAAAGGGATAAGGCTGAGCTCTGTTTCAAAGAGCCAGGATGATGGAGACTGTTGAAAATAAGCTGATCCAGGTGCAGAAGGAGAAAGGCCTTTCGTAAGTGTGCTATGGTACATAGCCCATGGGAGGGGTGTGGAGAATGAGGGATTGAGCCAAGAAGCAAGCTATGGGAGATTGGGATTTATCAATAAATACATAGCTTCATAATTGTTGGATTGCTACCAAGTTCAGGATAACACAACATCGTGTATGAGAGGTACAAGCTGATTTAGCTTCACAGACAACAGCCTTTCCTCCTAAGTGAAACAGCTTTGAAGACCTCAACCTTTGGCTTTCATCATTAAGTCACATTTAGCCAATGCAGAAAAAAAAACCAAAACAAAAAAACCCAGATTGATTCTGGTAATTGTCACTGGGAAGAGAAGGCAAAAAAGTCCTGTAATGGCTACAATGCACATCCAAAGGGCTTAAAGATTGGATGACTTTGTGCTCTGGGCAACACTGACCCTCAAGACTTCACCCAAGGAAAACCTCATCCCCCTTTAATCAACACGGACCTTTCAGCCTTCCTCTGTGCTGTAGAGCAACTCCCTCCACACACCCTGCTAGGGGAGGGGAAAAGGACATTGGCAAAGAGCAGCAGAGTGCAGTTGATGGCACTTCCCAATTAGCATGTTGCAGCTCACCTCAGGAAGTCACATATTCTTGCTCAGATGTGGCCGGGGACTCAAGGGAGCAGGAAAGTTTTACATTTCACCACTCAAGACTCCCAGAGGTTTTGCCAAGTACTTAGTAAGTTATTTAGAAGGAAAACAAGAAGCTGGCTGAGCTTCTCCTTTGTTTTGTTCCTGTTCTGGGCTCAGGCACCTGAGCTGGCAGCTGCATCTCTAATGGCATGAGGGAGAAGGGACATTCACACTGTCATCCCTGCTGGCATATCCTGTTTCTGTGAGCTTGTATCTGGTAACTAGCCTAAGATAGTCAGTGCTGTGTTTTTCTAGGAAAAAAAATATCTGAGAGGAGATCTCATGGGGGTCCAGAACTTCCTCCCAAGGGGAAGAGGAGGGGCAGGCACTGATCTCTTCTCTCTGGCCACCAACGAATGCCAGGAGCAGAGGGAATGGCAGGAAGATGTGGCAGGGGAGGGTGAGGTTGGCCATGAGGAAAAGGTTCTTGAGGCAGAGGGTGGTGGAGCACTGGCACAGGCTCCCCAGGGAGGTGCTCGCGGTCCCAAGCCTGACAAGATTCCAGCAGCATTTGGCCAAGGCCCTCAGGGACATGGTGTGAATGTTGGGATTGTCCTATGCTAGGGCAAGAGTTGGACTCCATGGTCCTTGTGGGTCCCTTCCAACTCACAACATTCTATGAATTTTGGCATCAAAACCCCACTTGAAACCAGCTGTTACCTAGAACAAAACCAGGCCCTTCAGCTCGGCTTTGGTCACAGTGAGATTTCCCAGGAGAAAATGCCTAGATGACTGAGAGCAAGGAGTTTTCTTAGGATTTACAGCCTTGGAGATGTAGTTTCTGCAGCACTAAAACACACAGACACCACCCAGGCCCTTTGAAAGCTACTCACAGCCCAATACCAGTGGGGTAGGGATGTGCCCAAGACCCAGTTGGATCCCAGAGGCTCTCCCAGACATGACTTTCCATGCAGCAACAGGGAGCACAGAGAATGGACAGGGCACAAGCTCCAGCCCCAGGCAGGGTGCCAACGCCAAGGAGAGGTACACAAGGTCGCTCCCCACAAGTTGAGGACCAGAAAAGTGAAGATCAGACCAAGACCCAGAGTCTGCTCCTGCTTTCCCAAATGAATTTGCATGGTTCTACTTTGTCCCCTGGGTACTGCTTCATCCCCCAAGGGTGCTGGGCAGCATCGAGTCCCGGTGACGGTAACAGCCCCTTTCGTGGCTCCACGAGATAATAGAGCAGGGTGAGTGCCCAGCAGTGGCTGGATGTGGTGCTCAGTTTGCCATTCTAATCTCTTCCCACCACACCTAGGAATGGTTATGAAGATAAAAGAGGCTGGAAACTGTTATTGTATCAAAGCAGATCTGTGGCATCCAGATTTTGTGCGGTTCTATTGTATTCTTCTGTGTTGGCTCTCTATTTTTTAAACTCTCAGCTAGGAAAAATAAATTGCTGTCAACCCAAGTGTGAAAAAAAGTGTTTTCTTCATCCTGGCATCTTAACTTTATCTGATAATGAGACCCAAGTAATTCCCTTGAGTTTCAGCTGCAGCAAGCAATGAAACAGTGAAATCTTTTCTTTGCTGATTAACAGCATTTGGCTTCCAGGGAACACAGCTACCACCACTGAAGCAATTCTCCAGTCTCAGGAAACACTAGACAGCTGCAGGTAATCCTAACCTCATCTATGTCCCCTCTGCCTCCCCAGCTTCCAGCTCACTCAGTAGGTTAGGTCAGCAGCACTGCAGCAGAACATCACTTCCCCAATCATTAAACTGATTTAAATCTCTTGGCAGGGGTGGGGAGAGGGGGGTGGTAGTTTATGGGATGTATGTTCTTCTTTTCTGGGGTTTCAAATCCTTAAGGGAACATAATTTTAAGATTTTTCTTCATGACCAGGAGAGGAGGCCTACTTATTCTCCTTGGTATTTTTAGCTGTCATCTCATCCAAACTACATGGAAAGTCAATGAGAGCCTTTCTATTAACTTCAATGGGCTCTTGAGCAGTAGGCTTCTGGTCAAACGCCCAACATTGGTTTCATCCATATAAAAGCACTTCTGTCTACAAGGCTACAGCTGCGTTCAGGCCGTGCTATGAATCCACATCATTTTTAATTACATAAAGTCCACATCTTCTCTTACAAGTTTTCAGATACACCAGCACATACTCCAAGCCTCAACACTTGTGTTTCACAGTGAAAATCCACCCATGGAAAGTGGCTGAGCTACTCTCCTGTTTTCTTTTCTCCATGGACAGTTATAGCCCAAAGTGGTCAGATTTTAAAACGAAGTAAAAGTGTTGTAACTGAGACCAATTATGACAGTAACCCATAGCTGTGCTACAAAAAGAATGATCTAAAGTCTTTGTAAAGAAGCATTTTGTAAAATAGCTCATAATTTTGGTGCCAAATTCATAGAATCATAGAAAGGTTTGGGTTGGAAGGGACGTTCCAAGGCCATCTAGTCCAACCCCCTCCAGTGAGCAGGGACATCTTCAACCAGATCAGGTTGCTCAGAGCCCCATCCAACCTGACCTGGAATGTTTCCAGGGATGGGGTTTCTACTGTGTTTCTAGGCAACCTGGGCCAGGGTTTCACCACCCTCATCATAAAACATTTCTTCCTGGTATCTAGTCTGGATACAAGCACCTGGTTTCCAAAGGATGCTGAATATCTGTTCTCTGGCAATAAGATACCTCTGCAAGTTTCAGAGGCTAGGCATAAAAAAATGTATTTTAAAAAGGCACCCAAAGTTTATCAGCCTCTTGGCAGCAGGCTGCCATAAACTCTTTCCTTTTCAGTCTTGAGACACTTGTGTAAGATGATGAAGCTGTTAACAAAAATTCCAGAAGGCTTTATTTTATTTCCAAATGCTGTATCATCCTTGCTGATGCTTGTGGACCTGCTGCTCATGGTGCCTGCACAGCCCATGGTATCAGAGCATGATGTTAACTCTCGAGTCTGTGGCAACCACATGCCTGCCTACCACTGGAGTCAGTTGCACACACACTCATGCAGAAGCCTACTATTTGGGTATTAATTGAATAAGCTTTCAAAAATAGCTTAAGCAAATTAGTTCCTGACACATCGTAGATCTCGAGCTTTCCATTTGTGACCTTTCATTCATAAGTGATCATCCACGGAGTGAAAAGAAGTACACTTCACTCTAATTAGGGAGGGGCTAATTATCTTCCATCAATTAGATCCTACAATACTTATGTGTAAACAGTTGCTGGAAAGGTACATAGATTAGTGACTGAAGACCTAATTAATAAGGAATAATGAGCTCCTTCCTACGTGAGATGGAGGAAATATGCCCTCACTCCTTGAAAAAGCCTAGTGACAAGAGCCATAAAGTTGACCACAAATGTGGCAGGAGTCATTTTGTGCAGAAGAGTTTTGATTTTTACACTCAGACACGGATTTACCTGTTTCCCAAGATTCTTGACATCTGCTTTTTTCTGCTCCTTTCACTCCTTTCTTTCCTCAGTACAGCGGTTCTGTTGTTTCAGGGTTGCTTTCACTCCAATTGTCTTCCACCCCTGGTTTATCTCCATCCATTCCTCCCTTGCACTGTCAGATTTTAAAGCAGACACTGCTCTGAGATTTTCAGTACTATAAACCCTGAGCCTGGATTAACAGGGAAGATTAATAGACATGCATGGAAGTGATGCTCTGGTGTTTAGGCATCAAGGTGTCTCACCAAGTTGCCTCTCTTACCATCTATCCAATGGAAAAAACATGTCAGGTTGTAGTGAAACCAAAGCCTGGATTCCTTTAAAAATTCTTGACTATCAGTATTTAGTTAAAAATATCAGGAAATACCTATTCTACAGATCAATGAATTCTATCAGTCAATCAAAAATCTCATGAGTGTCCTATGAAATTTGTTCTAGCCGATAAACAAAAGTCTAACTTGGAAGCCTTTGAAAAGTTAGGAAAATAAATTATTCCCGAGGAATCATTGGCTGAGGTTACACAGAGCTCAGAACTCAAAACCCCAGAAAATGCACTATTATTAGCTGTCCTCTTCCATTAGATCAGGAATCTCCACGGATGATGACAGCAGTACAGGGATGGTCAATGCACACGAAAACCAGGTATGTTGATGCTCCAGGGTGTTTTTTGAGGAAGGAATGTGTGACAGAACACTGATTGTTTTCTGGAAACATTGAAAAATTTTTAGAAAGGAGCAAAAGAAATGAAAATAAAATTTTTGCTTCTGTACATAGTACTCTGTTCCTTCTGCTCAGCATGAGTAAGGCCTCAGCTGGAGTACTGTCTCTAGTTCTGGGCATCACACTTCAAAGAAGACAAGGACTAATAGGAAAGTATTTAGCAGAGAGTCACAGGAACAGAGGTCTCTAAGAGATTGCTTTGAGAAAAATCAGGTTTAACAATGCCAATTTATTCAGAGGAGACAGAACCAAGAGAAGCAATGGGAAGAGTTTAATAATGAACAGATTTTTGTCCAAGAAAATCTATTTTTCATACTGATGACAAGGAACAGATGTCCTGCAACACCATGATCATAAGGGGAAAAAAATCAGGTTAAACAACAGGAATGGGGTTAGTCTGATTAAACACAGGTGTCTACACTGTAGGCATCTTCAGCTGAAGAGGTCAACATCAGTGAAGGTTGACTTCACTGAGAGAAGGGTGAGATTCATTTTGTCCTGAACAGATGACTACAGCCAAATTCAGCTCCACTGAACACAGAGATGAGATGTCCATTGACCACCATGGCAGCCAAGATTGCTAGGTGAGAACAAGTGAGAAGTTGGCCAAGATGACTCTCAGCTTTCTAATGAGGGCAGTTAGCACAGGAGCAGACAGCCAAGGAAAAGTGGTCAGAGCTTCAACTCTTCTAGCAGCACTTAGACAAACCTGCAGCAGCAAAAGTTCTAAAGCCAGCATGCAGGTGACCCTGTGAGGTCCTTTCCAAACCTCCTCTCCTGTATTGCAATCATGATGCAGGGGCATTGCCTAAGGTGAAAGATCTATATCCTCTCCCCAGTACAACACTGCTCCTTTGAGAAGTTGATTGTCTTTGTTCGTTGTCTTGTGACTGTCCTATGCTAGGGCATGGGTTGGACTGCCCTCTGCACACCACCAGGAGCTTTTTGACTTTGTGTCTGTCTGATTTCATACCTCCCCAGTGTTCAGAGTGTAGCAAACCCATCATGGCAAAGTCAGATTCACCTTCTGAAGAGGGAAGTGTTACAGCATCATCTCTTCATAAGGCTTTCCACCCAAAAGCAGCCCCGACTCACTGCTCCCATCCTCACCCAGGTGGGCTGTCAGCTCTCCTAGGTCACACACATATCACCTTCCTGTCTCCAAACAAACCTCCAGACTCCAATGAAGGGGACTTAATCTCTAAATCCCTGGTAATAGTCTTTATAAACATTATAGATGGATAAACAATCACCACCTTTTAAAGACCATTGCCCATTTGTTCTCCTGGGATCATTAACCTTGTTTTAAAAATGCACAGGTTGGAGGGCAATATTTTGAGCATTATATCCCTGTTTGGCTACACACACTGCCCTCAGTGCCAGCAGATTACATCCTGTCAAGGATTTGAGACCTTCTGGGATTATGGCAAGGTTTTGACAATGGCTGAAAGCAAGGGTCACTCCAAGTAATTACTGCAGCTGCCCCCAAGGACATGAGCAGCAGAAATGATTTATCACCATTGGCACCGCAGCTCCCTGAGGTGCCAGGGAACAAGATAGGCTGAGGGGATGGTAATAGGATATCTGCAGTATTTCTAGGCATCCTGCTCTCAGTAGCTAAAGCCCTCATAGCAGGGCTCCCTAGGAAGCTTCAGGCCAGGAGGAAGGCACAGAGAAAGAGGAAATAATTATTTTTTTTTTAAAAAAGTCATTTTGCAATACTCCATTTCTATGCCTGCTTTTGCAAGCTGCTGTTTGGAGGTGGGGGGTAGAAGCCTGGTAGGTGATAATGGAATTAATAGGTACTAATTCTTGCCCAGATTATTTAGAGACACAGGAGACAAAGAGAAAGGCTTGCATACCCAGAAAATAGTTGTTCTGGGACAAACAAGTCACAGCAACAGCACACACAAAGAAACTTCAGTAAACTTGCCAAAAATGTTTCCAAGGTCAAAATATTCCTTTTCATCATGTTATTTCCGAAGTAGTAAATGGACTCCCAAGTTTTAATGCGATATCTTGGCTTAATCAAAATCCATAAGAGCTTTTCTGCTTGATCTCTGTAGAAAGCCCTCATATTTCATGTGGAAGCTCAAGGAGAGTTCAGCTTTAAATGTTAAGACAAAATACAATCCTATTACTTTCCTAGAGCTTGGAGGGCCAAGAAATCTCTGCTGACAATCACCCACCTCAATCAATCAATCAGTGCCCTGTTTGTCTGCCTTGTTAGGTGTTCCCCACACCTTTCCATAGAAAAAATAACCTTATGGGCTATGGCCCATCGTTATTAGGTGAGCCTTAAGCACTTGAAAGTTCCAATTTAAAGGTCTTTTTTCCACTTTTAATGAAATCACTCCAGTTTAGTCAAAGTTGGGACTTCTCATCATGTCCATGCAGACATTACAAGGGCACCATGAGGAGGAAACCAGCAAAGACAGTCAAAGCAAAGCCGCTCTGACTTAGAGCAATAACACTAGAGGGGGGAAAAAATTGCACCTCTGGTTTTGTCTCTACTTTGGGAAATAACTTTATTCGATTCTAAATAAACTTCATGACTAATTACCCACTGAAGCCTGTTTTAGAGTACCAAAGCTTCCCGCAGTTGTCTCGCAGGAGATGTAGAAAACAGAAAGACCATGATATTTCAGGATTATTTCCCCACTGTTGAATTTTGCAAGTTTAGCAGCTCCATTTTGCAGCCTGACACAACAATCAGGTAATTTTGGACATTTTTAGTTACCTTCAAATGTCACTAGATGACAGCAAGAAACTACACGTGGCAGCCTGATGGATGGGCTCCTACGTGGAGGTCCCCAGCTCCCCCTGACTGAGGGCAGGACCAGCCCTTTGGGACTGGGAGCCAGTTTTGCCCCAGGGGGTATTAATCCCTTTTACTTGGGTGACCTGTCCCTTGGGCTACAGCTTGCCACCCTCCACAGTCCAGCAGCCTTACAAACCCAACAGCATCCTTCTCATGCACTAAAATCAAATAGATCAAGCCCCAAACCTGACAAGTTTCACAACACAGGGAAGTGTTGCCTCTCTGACTAGTTGGAGGGTTGTTTCTATTTCCAAATTCCTCTTCCTGTCCTATTTATCTCCCCTGTCCCGCATCACTTCTTGCTTTCCCCAACAGTGAGCGTTGTACATCCAGGTGGTGGAAAGGGATCTGCTGGAAGAGCCTTCAGCCATCTGCATCTCCAGCCTCTCCCAGACCAGGACCATCAGCACACAATACCTCCTCAGAGCATCTTCCCACTGTCAGCCCCTGGTTTCTTTAGTAGATGTTTTCTCAAGCTGGGTGTAGAATCAGCAGGGGTCACACACACTGGGTGTGTGTGTGCAAACCTTCCTCAGTTACCAACTGTCTCTCCTTAGCATTGCCTCCCCAACCCAGACCTTTCCAAGGCCCTCCAGCCTGCCCTATGCCCAACAATGACCCACTTTCTCCATCTCTTCCCCTCCAATGGACTGTTTTCTTTCTATGATAATTTTGAGCAACCTTTTGGGGGTATTTCCCCACACACACTCTTCTCCTTTAGCTCAAAGCTCTGTCTTTCATCAGCCTCTATTTTACTTCATATTCTATTGGATCCACCTCCTTCCCTTCATATACCTCCATGATTTCATAGAATCATAAAATGGATTGTGTTGGAAGGGACCTTTCAAGTTCATCTAGTCCAACCCCCTGCACTGAGCAGGGACATCTTCAACCACATCAGGTTGCTCAGAGCCCCGTCCAACCTGACCTTGAATGTTTCCAGGGATGAGGCATCTGCCACCTCTCTGGGCAACCTGGGCCAGGGTTTCACCACCCTCAGCATAAAAAATTTCTTCCCTATATCTAGTTTAAATCCTCTGTTTCAGTTTAAAGCCATCACCACTTGTCCCATCACCACAGGCCCTGCCCCCTTTAAATACTGAAAGGCTGCAATAAGGTCTCCCCAAATGTACTGTGTTGTCTCCTGCTCCCTGTCGGGGTTTCATCCTTTTTGTTTGCAGCCAAACACATCCTGCTCTCTCACTTTCCTCCCCCCACTCCAGGTAGCAAAGGAGAGAATTGGAAAGCAAAGGGCAAGTAGACTCAGAGGTTGAGATAAAAACTATTTACTAATTAAAATAAAATTATAATGATAACAACAGTGATGACAATATACAGATGAGTGATGCCCAGTGCAGTTGCTCACCACCCGCTGACCGATGCCCAGCCTGTGCCAGTCAGTGATCCTGGAGCCAAAACAGTCCTGACACCAAAACTGTGGAAGAGTGAAAGCCCAAGTGATCCCTGAGAACATGCCCCCATCTTCTGGTCAACCCTAGTTAATATACTCAACATGATGTACATCTCACTGGCACTTCCAAATGTCAATTTTGGGCAGGGCTGGGCTGTTACTGGGAAGGTTCAGCATCTCTGAGCTGAAGTCCCAGTCCCATGGCAGGTGTGTAAGCACTGGTGGTGCTGCCAACTGGCTGGAACATTCAGAGGTCATTTTGCCAGACCTGTACTTTGTACCTTAAAGCCACACAGGCTTGGCCAACTAACCCAGCTCTCCTCTCCCATCTTTGCTAATGCTGCCCTGGTCTCTTTCTTCACTGCACTGGGTTTCTAAGGACTGGGTGGGGGAAATACAGTTAAGTGAAAATAGGGAGTATTTAAGGTTGTCTTCTCCCTTTCTGATAAAGCTGCTCCTTCAAAACTCACTCTAGGTCCTTTGATGACTCACCCAGCCCCAGTTGGTCTGCTGCTGTACCCTCACTCTTATTTTTTATTATCCTGTTTGGAAAGAGCTCTGTTTCTCTTGGGAGTTGTGATTTTAACCCTGTGACCTGTTCCTAGCATTGAATCCAACCTGCTGCAGCACATCCCTCTGATATTTGCACTGTGTTTGCAGGCAGTGACCACCCTTCAGCCACACCAAGCTTCCCTATCCCATCCAAGGGCAGCTCCAGGGAGCCCTCACAGGCAGCAGAAGGGAGTCACTGGCATTTCCAGACTTTTTTTGGAGCAGCATTTCAAAAAGAAAATTAAGCTTTTAGCAGGAAAAAGGTAACTCAATTTTCTGATGCCCACCTAGAGATAAATAGGTATTACTTTTCTAAAAATTAAAGTACTGGTTGCCTTCATCAGCTCCATTTAGCCACTGCTGGGAGGGTCAGTCCATAGACCTCACAGTAGTGGCTGCCTCTCCAGTTACAGACACTCATGCAGATTTGTCTCTAAGATGGTAATGGGCTGAAACCTCTGCCTTAGTCCTCTGCTTTGTCCCATGGGGAAGGGGACACAGTTCCCTAACAGAGGGGCAAGAACATCAGTGATCCCTCTTAACCCTACCCCTTGCCTTGGGTCATGCCTACAGAAATAGGAAATCATCCAAGAAAACTCCCCAGAGAGCCCCTAAGCCAGGTTATTTCCAAACTTCTAAAGGTTCTGTTCCTACAAGGAACAGTGAAAGTTCCCACACAGAAAAGTGCCTTGAAGTATTTCAGAGACATTCTTTAACTTCACTGAAAAGCTCCCACAGAGCTTCACACATCACAGCCGAAGCGCGGAGAAAGCCACTGTAAAAATCTTACCTCAGTTAATGGGAACTTGCATCACCCCAGAAACTTAAACTATGTTGGGACATCTTGGGTGTTATGGCATTTGGAGAACGTAACCTACTTCCAGTGTCTGAATTTCCTCCTATTTCCAGAGGATCATCCACTGCAGCTCGGCCAGGGAGGGGAGCTGAGGTTGTGGCTCAGCCATGCTGCAAATCAGCTTTTAACCCTCCCATAGCTGCAAAGGGGAAATTCCTCTGACTGAATCCACATGGGGCCAAACCTCACTAATTTACCCCATTTCTACTCCCACCTTTGCTAAAGGTCAGGGAACAGAGAGCTGGACACGATCCAGCAGCTTGCACAGCCTCATTCCCTCCTGCCCCTTTCTTCCCAGATATGGAGAGCTGGCACTTGGTCAACCAGAACCATGGGGTGCCCCATTAGCCAGGCAGCAAGCCCACCACACAGGCACGCTTCAAATCCCTTTGCAACCCATGCAAGATCCTTGTGCTCACTGTGGACAGCCTCCAGACATGGCCCAGATGTGCCCAAGTGCATCACTCTGTCCTGTTTTTCAGCTGGGACAGAGCTAAGTTTATTTTTGGTAGTTAGAACAGCACTGTGTTTTGTTTTCAGCTGGGACTTGTTACGAGAGAGACACTGAGAACACACCAGTGTTGGCATTTGTGTCACTGGGAGTGAAGGACTTTGTGTTCTGTTCATCTACAAGCCCAAGACTTAAGGGGGTGAGGAATATTTAAATTAATAAATTAAATTGGCATCTGGCTCTGCCAAGGGGCTCTTCCATCTCCTGTCCCCCATGGGCAGGAGATTCATGAGGGGCTTTTCCTCTCTTTGGCTTTCGCTCAGGCTCTGGCTCTCCTGGGATTGAGGTTTTGATTTGGGATTGTTGCTCCTCCAGGATCATTATCTGGGAACAGGCCTGGCTTAGTCAGCAGGTGGTCAGTAATGGCACTGGGTGTCACTCAGTTTAATATTTTATTACTTCTATTTTCATTGTTATTTTAAGATAATTATTATTTTAAGGGGGTTTTTATTTCAGTTATTAAACTGTCTTCTCCTACAAAGTCTCCTTACCCTTGCCCCCCAATTCTCTCCCTGTCCCCTGGGGTAGGTGGAGTGAGTGAATGGCTGTGTTTGGCTGCTAGCTAAGTGCCAGCCAGGTAAAGCCACCAGAGTCTTTTTGGTGCCCAATGTGGGGCAGGAGGTGTTGAGATGACAGTTTCAAGAAATGTTTTCACAGAATTGTTGTGTTGGATTAATAGATGACGGTTAGGATGTTGCTGCATTTCATTACAGAGCTGTTAACAGAGCTGTGGGATGAGTCCTTACTCACTTATTAACTATAAAAACATGATTAAGGGTCTTGTCTATCTCTACTGTCTAATAAGAAATGCACGAATAACCCAGATTTTGTACATAGTGTTTCCAACATCTTTGCATTTCAGGTGCTACCCTTCAGACAGCGTTGATGGGTTCACGGTTGACCTTGTCTTCCCATGGAGACAACTCTGAGCAAAAACATCTTTGTTTCTGGTGCCATCTCTTGGAAACTACTACAAATTACACCATCACTTTTTTCTCCTCTGGAAGCCAAGGTGTTAATCAGACCTTTCTGTACATAGAGTGCCACCTGCCAGAGATTAGTCATAATTGCACTCATTACTTTCTCTCTCCGAGGAATCAATTTAGGGGCCAAAGAGCACAGCTTCTGACAACTTATCTTTTTCTGCCAGGCCAAGCATAAAAAAAAGTGTGAGAGTATTTATTCTTGCAACAGTCTAACCATTTTTGCATTTCAGGCCTTGTTTAAGATCAGGAAACTATTTAGTTACACCAACTCTGCAATAGCCACTGTGGCTACTGAAACCCCTGCCACCAACGATGCAGCTACTGAAACCCTTGCACCAGATACTGTGGCTACTTCAAGACCCACAACAAGAACTGTAGCTATTCAGACCCTGAAAAAAAAAAAGCTATTCCAGATATACAGACCCTAATAACAAAAACTGTAGCTATTGAAACTCCAAAGACAGGTACTGCAGCTACCCAGACCCCAGCAGCAAAAACTTTAGCTATTCAAACCCAGACAACAGAACCCCTCCAAACTTGTGCTGTGGCTACTCAAAATCTGATAACACATACTGCAACTACTCAGACCCTGATGGTGAGCCCTGTTGCTCCAACCTTCACCACTGCAGCTACTCAGACCTTGATGACAAGCACCTCAACTACAGAGTGTAGGGTAGTGAGTAAGCAGGGTACAGAGAGCTGCAAAGCCTACAGCTCCAGGGACTCTGGGGATGGAAAGGGGGAACAGAGAACTGCACTAACATTGCTCCCTCCACACCTTTCTTATCTGGGACACCCATTCTGCTGGAGACCTCAGCCTCTGCTCTGAGATTCCATTAGGGTTAGGTTTCAGAGACCCACAAAAAAAAACAGCTTTCAGAAGGATTTGATCCATTTGCTCTCCTTTCTCAAAAACTTTTTCTGCTGTCTTGCCCAACATGATGATGTCATCAATATTTTGCAAGTGTTCCGGATGTAAAAGGGAAAGACTCTCTAAGAGAATGCTTATAGGTTCCCACAGCACCTCTCCATGAGGAGAGGTCACCCAAACAGCCCTTGTGTCTAGACTAGGCTTGAACAGAGAAGAGAAACCTTGCAGAGATCAGGAGAACAAGGAGTTCTGCCACAGTGCTAGAGCCAGACTGAGAGTTTCCAGGTGTGAGTAATGAGGCAAAAGTTCACAGGTAGACTTTAAAAAAACCACAAACATACTTCAGCCTTATTTTATCAGCCTATAAAAGTATAAAAAAACCCCATTAAGTTACATACCACCACTAACTCCCCTAATGCAGACACATCACACCAAAACTGGAAGACAAACAAGCTTAAACTCAACAAGAGTGGGAAACCAGAAATCATACCCCCCCCACCACCACAGAGAGCCCCACAGTACCTGAGCAGGAGTCCAAGGCAGCTCAACAACATCACCCAAGAAAAGCAGGGCACAAAAACAGCAATGAAAACATCAAGACTCACAAGAAGACTTACAGCACAGCCACTCCTACAGAGAGAAACAACCCTCCTGGCCTGAGCTCAAATACAGAGCTGGGGCCAATGGGGAGGGGT
>NW_010330812.1:0-7772 GCF_000700745.2 Antrostomus carolinensis
CTCTACTCTGCTGCCATAAGACTCCACCTGGAGTCCTGTGTCCAGTTCTGGGGCCCCCACCATAACAAGGACATGGACTTACTGGAGTGAGTCCAGAGGAGGCCACCAGGATGATCCGAGGGCTGGAGCACCTCTCCTATGAAGACAGGCTGAGAGAGTTGGGGCTGTTCAGCCTGGAGAAGAGAAGGCCCCAGGGAGATCTTATAGCGGCCTTCCAGTACCTGAAGGGGACCTACAAGAAAGCTGGGGAGGGACTTTTCACAAAAGCAGGTAGTGATAGAACAAGGGGAAATGGCTTTAAACTGGAAGAGGGAAGGTTTATATATTAGGAAGAAATTCTTCACTGTGAGAGTGGTCAGACACTGGAACAAGTTGTCCAGAGAAGTCGTGTATGCCCCCTCCCTGGAAGTGTTCAAGGCCAGGTTGGATGAGGCTTTGAGCAACCTGGTCTAGTGGAAGGTGTCCCTGCTTGTGGCAGGGGGTTTGGAACTAGAGGATTTTTAAGGTCCCTGCAAACTCTAACCATTCTGTGATTCTATGAATTATGTCTGTCACCTGTATGAGGCAATCTCTGTCTCGCTTTCTTCCTCGATTGTGAAGATCAGAGACAGTTTCGGCTAAATCTAGTATTTTAGAGGTCTGTAATCTGCTCTTATGTTCACATGCATTTTTAATTCTCTTAGAAGCTCAGAAAACAACTTGAGTATTCTCACTGGCTGACTTTTGGCATATTTCAAAAGCTTATCTCTGATGTAGAGGAAATGAATATAAAACACAGGACGTGTATGTATGTATGTGTACTTTCTGTGTATATAAAAAAAATTGCGTAAGAAAATTGTTCAAACTTCAATTTTTACTTTCTTCCTTTGTGTTTAAAACGAGTTTAAGCACTGATGGTGATTCCTCTATAGTTAAGGAATATGGCTTACATGCAATTGGAAAGTGAGAGGAATACTTTTGGAAAGAGGCAGGCTTTGCCATGACTGTTTTCAACCTTTGCTCTTCAGATTAATCTTTCCCTGCTGTCTGCTAATCGTTTGCTTTATAATAGCAGACCATGCTGGGGTAGTGGACATTTAAGGTTTTGGAGTTCACTGACAGTGTAACAATGTAAAAAATACTCCCTAAACAGTATTAAAAACAGTTTTATTAATGAAAGGTTTCCTACTGCATTTTTTTCTTCCAAAATTATACCCTTCAAACTATTTATTGGATCTTAGAAGAACCTTACGCAGCTTGTAGAGTCATGTATCAGAAAGTAAAAATTGTCATAGTTAAGTCTACTGCTGAAACATTAATTTCAGACATCCTTGTGTGCTTACATGACTGAAAACTCTATGCGTACTTCCCCATCTCTTTTACTTTCAGTACCCAAAATAAATGCAAAATAAAGACTCTTGAAGCCCTCCTTATTAGTGTCCAAACCTCACTTATCAGTGATTTTGCAGTGTTTCATCTTTATTTTTTGGCAATTGCATACTACATTGTTAGCTCATAACAGTGTATTAGATCTTAACCTTCATACTTCTTAATGCAATAATCTAATCAACTCTTTTTTTTAAGGTTTAACCCTGCCTCGTGAAAGATTCATATGTGGTCAACTGCTAGAATATTACTGTAAATCTAATGCTATACTAGTCCAGTTTCTCATGCCAGGCAGCAGAAGAGCAGTGAAGACTGAAATAAATTAGTATGTTGAGACATTTCAGTTGCATGCTGCTCTATCAGTGCCTAGAAGATAAAAGGAATAGATCAGCACTGGGGTTCTTAACTTGAAAAGTTCTGTAGCATAGTAATTCAGGGGGAAAAAATAGTTTAACTTTTTTTTTCTCCTTTATTAAGAAAAAGAAAAGGGAAAAAAAAAAAAGCTTTGCTGCCTGTATTTGGTGATATTCTAACTTGCTTAAGCTTTTCAGACAAACGAAAGAGGTGGCATCTTAAAAGTAGCTGTGATATTAAAGGATGAAAATCACCTTGAAACATAAAACTTAACATACACTTTCTGTTGATACCTCTGAAGAAATCTGGGTGTAGAACATAGACCTATGGCATGTGGTTGACGTCTGTTGTAGATATAAAGAAATAGACCAGGAGTCCATGAAGGAACATTCAGTCCTTAAAGACAGCTTTTTCTGCATACATATGCTTTGAAAATCAATAAAAGTGTTACTAAATTATTCTAGTATGATCTAGGTCAAGTGATCTATCTGATTACAAATATAACAGTAGGCCAAAGGTAAAAAAAAAAAAATAAAAAAAAATGATGAGGCTTTTGATGTTTAGGGTGAAAAACAACACATTTCACATCTTAAAAAGGGTAGAAAGGAGTACCTCGGGAGCTACTGATCTGGCAGCCTCATCTTTGTATCTGGGAAGATCATGGAACAGATCCTCCTAGAAGTTATGCTAAGACACATGGAGGAGAAGGAGTTGATTCAAGACAGCCAGCAGGCAAGTCCTGCCTGACCAACCTGGTGGCCTTCTGTGATGGAATGACTACGTCAGTGGACAAGGGAAGTGCTATGGATGTCATCTCTCTGGACTTCTGTAAGGCCTTTGACATGGTCTCCCACAAAGATCCTTTACTCTGGATTGGAAAGATATGGATCTGATGGGTGGACTGTTCGGTGGATGAGGAATTGGTTGGATGGTGGCATCCAGAGGGTAGTGGTCAATGGCGCGATGTCCAGATGGAGATCCGTGACAAGTGAAGTCCATGTTGGGACCAGTACTGTTTAATATCTTTATCAATTACATAGACAGTGGGATTGAGTACACCCTTGGCAGGTTAGCAGATGACACCAACCTGAGTGCTGTGGCTGATGTGCCTGTGGGACAGGCTGCCATACAGAGGAACCTGGACAAACCTGAGAATTGGGCTGATGTGAACTCTCCGATCAGTAGAGGCTCAGAGAGTTGGGCTTGTTCAGCCTGGAGAAGAGAAGGCTCCAGGGAGACCTTATTGAAGCCCTTCATTTCTTAAAAGGAGCTTAGAAGAATGATAGGGACAAACTTTTTAGTGAGGCTTGTTGCGATAGGATGAGGATTAATGGTTTTAAACTAAAAGAGGGTAGATTTAGACTAGACATAAGGAAGAAATTTTTTACAATGAGGATGATGAAAACACTGGAACAGGTTGCCCAGGGAGGTGGTAGAAGCTCCATCCCTGGAAACTTTCAAGGTCAGGTTGGATAGGACTCTGAGCAGCCTGGTCTAGTTGAAGATGTCTCATTGCAGGGGGTGTTTGGACTAGATACTCTTGAAAGATCCCTTCCAACTCAAACTGTTCTATGATCACCTTAGTGTTCAGCCAGCTAGCCAACTAGCCAGCTCGCCAATTTAAGAGTCCAGTCATATCATATATGTTCTGGAAGAAAGACTTATTGAAAAGGAGATTATAGTAATCTGCACTGTTCTTAAATGACAGGTTGTTTTCATACTGTTTGTCTTCATGAGGTCATTGCATCTAAAATACGTTAGTAATCTTTTCAGATTTCACCATTAAGAAGGATGGTTATGTTCCTGCAAGGAAATAGGTTGTAGACATAAAAAGTTGAGGAAACATTCAGGTTTACTTGGAGGTCCCTTGTATTTTCCCTTGAAGATTTTAAAGCAATGTGAAAGCCTTTCTTTGGTTCATGCAAGAAGAATAGAAACAGTCTGTTACTTATCCCAGCAGCTCAGCATTGCTTTTCCTTCATTCATTTAATGAATGAAAAAATGGATAAAAGGGATTACTTTTTAAAGGGTTCTTATAAATTTCAAATCTTGTTTTGCACTTTTTCATATTATGTAAGTATAACCTTGTGTCATGTTATGACAGCGCTTGTACCCAAAGTTAAAGCTCATCTTTGGCAATAGAGGAGACAACACATGTTTGATTCGTAGACTTTCCTTTTTCTTCATGAGATTCAGGCCACAGATAAAACATTATTACGATTCTGGTAGTGCAACTGGAAAACAAGAAATAATTCAGGCAATCAAGATTCTGCAAGAGGGTGTGCAGCTAATTTGCAGGATATTTAGGGGAGTGCTGTGCAGTAGAACAGCAAACACTGTTAGTCTGAGCAGCACGGCAATTCAGTATGGGTATAGTGGTTTTGAAGTGGAGAGGAGTGGCTCCAAGGTGAAGGGAGTTAAATAGTGATTTTGCGCTCATTTGATTTAAACACTTCCTTTTCTGTGCATAATTATCACCATTTTTTGTATGATTCTTTCTAACACATGAATGTTTAATATCAATTTTAGCCATATTGATCTTCAAGGAGCAAGCTGTTGGCCTGCCTTTACCATAGCTGAGTTCTGCATCTCAGCCATGCATGAATGTACTCTTGTAATCTTGCCATTGTTCAGGCCTCAGACTTATTTATTTATATGCATTACTTAGGAAAGCGGGTAACCACCAGGAGATGAGACCTGTTACTTTTATTGCAAATAATTTTGAAGATAAGAAGAGCAAAAGAAAAGAAGGCTTTTTTCAGGTGTTGACTTTTGAGACAGTTAAAACATAATGCTCATGATCGTCTCCTTAACACAGTGATTCAAGGAATATAACAAAGTATTTACTGATGTATTCCTCTTGGCTTGAATGGTGACATATAGTACCAGTTGTGTTTCAGCACTTAGATAGGTGCCATGGTTGACTGCTGGGTGCAGAACTAATGGAACTGGTGTAGAGATCACTTACCATCAACTGTTGTGTAGGTGCCTGTAAAATGCAGCAGTATGCTCAATTTGTAGATGTATATTTATTGTGTTTAAAAAATAATTAAGAAATACCAAGCTATATCTCATTTGCTGGTATGTTTGTTGTGTGTCTAACTGGAGTGTCTCATTTATGGCTATTTATAAATGGCTTTTTTCAATTCCATTTTCTAGAGTCCATAAGTGTATTGAATGATGCTCTAAGTCAGATAGAGTCTCAAGGGAATGTTTCTATGAATTCAACAAGCTCTGCATCAGTGGTCTCTTCATCTGTTGACACAGTAAGTACCTGTGTCTACCAGATGCACTCAAAGTTAGGTCTGGAGCAGAGAGACTTGTGCTAGCTTCTACTCTGGCTTACTGTCTGCAAAAAGAAAGGTGAGTTTTATACTGTGAAGTGAGGAAGCAGAGTTAGAAACTTCTCCAGACTCCACTCTTTATTTTTCTTATTGATGATGGGAAAACTTAAGGCTAAATAGACTGAATAATGCACAATGCAAGTGCTTGTCAATTCTGTAAGCCTCTTTAGTTAAGGTATTTTTCAGAAAAGGGGCAGGGGATGGGTCTTGTTGGGCAGTGTGGTTTTGCTCTGGCTCCTTCTCAATAGATAGGTAATTTTGCCGGATTTCAATGTTATTACAGTGTTAATTATTTCATTATTGGTTTGATTTGGAAAAATTCTTACGCGTTGCTGGGAGTGGAGCTGTATGAAGTTATACTACTTACTATTTAAGTAAATTGTTTGCAGCAAGATACAATGGATTACATTAGGGTTGCTTGTACTCCAACAATTAAATGAATATGGTATCTTTATTACTCATAGTTTATATTTACATTTGACTATAAAGAAAATGCTCAAATGTGAATTTTGTTTGATATGAGAATTACAGAAATAATGCAAGTGCAATATTAGCTATTATGAAGTTTTATTTTATACTGACTTTTAATTTCCAGGTGAACATTGTTGGCCGGCAACTGGCTACCAATGTGTACAAATATACTCACTTAGAGCCTATTCTGTATGCCCTTGGTGTGGGAATGTCAACTAAGGATCCAGATCACCTAAAATTTCTCTTTGAAGGAAGTGAAGAGTTCTGCTGTTTACCTAGCTTTGGAGTCATTCCTGCTCAAACTTCGATGTTTGATGGTATTCCTTCTCTTCCAGGACTAAATATTGATCTCGCAAAGGTATGGAAGAGCCGAGTATCTAATTTTGTTCGTATAAGTATATAACTTTATATATATAACTTTATATAACTATAATGTGACTTGAATTAGTATGTTTGTAATATTAGTAAGTCCCTTTTATTCTAGAAAAGGGAAATTCAGTGTTTTGTATTCTTACATTCTAAGAAATTATTAATTTACTTCACTTATATAATGTGTCTTCATAGGATGATATGAATGATTTTGAGTTAAATCTTAATTTGTGTTCACTATGCTTTTATTAAACCACAAAAGTTGAAAACTTTATTTGAAAATATTTTCTGTTGAGGATGAAATTGGAAAAACAAACAAAAAACCTTACAGGATGTTGGGGTTTTTTGTTTGTTCTGAACACTGTCTAAAATAACTGTATTTCCTTGCAGTTGTGGTGGGGGAAGCACTAAAATATATTGACTGTTATAGCACTGCCTTTCCTTACACAGATGCTGCATGGTGAGCAATATCTGGAACTATATAAACCATTACCAACCTCAGGTCAGTCCTTTTCTGTTGTTGATTTACTTTTCACTATGACGACAGTCCCTGTAGCCATATTATAAATGGAAACAGGGAAGCTGTGTTTCCAACTGGATTTTTTGCTTGTTTTTTTTGTAAGGAGTGAGGAAGAATAGAATAGAAGCAACCTGTTACATTATTGAATAAGTTCTGAAACTTGTGTTCTTGGGATCAGGTGTTGCATTTCTATAGTATACTTAGTAAACTCGTGCCTAGTCTTTGATATAATACTTAAATACACTACATGTTGGTGTATTACTCATATAATTTAATACTAACTAGCAGAACTTCTAATTCTTTCTGTAAGGTTGTATCATAGAAATTTTGGGACGTTTACCTAAAAATTATTCGACATTGGTCACATCTGTGTGTCTATAAGAGGGTAAGATTTAAATTATGTATGTAAAGAAGGAATGGACATCTCAATGAGGAGGCTAAAAAAAATTACTTTTCTGCCTGTCAAAATTCTAAAGATGTTAGTTACTGCAGTAGCAATCTCTTTTCATACATGACTGTGTTTCCCCAGATTGCAACACTTGAGAGGTGCTTCTTAGACTCATTCAGCATATGCATACATGTGCCTGGGTTTATTCACAGAATCACAGAATGTCAGGAATTGGAAGGGACCTCAAAAGATCACCTAGTCCAATCCCCCTGCCGGAGTAGCAACACCTACATGAGATCACACAGGAAGGCGTCCAGGCGGGTCTTGAATGTCTCCAGAGAAGGAGACTCCACAACCTCCCTGGGCAGCCTGTTCCAGTGCTCTGTCACCCTCACCATACAGAAGTTTCTTCTCAAGTTTAAGTGGAACCTCCTGTGTTCCAGCTTACACCCATTACTCCTTGTCCTATCATTGGGCATCACTGAGAAGAGCCTGGCTCCATCCTCATGACATTCACCCTTTATATATTTATAATCATTAATGAGGTCTCCCCTCAGTCTCCTCCAAGCTAAAGAGACCCAGCTACCTCAGCCTTTCCTCATAAGGGAGATGCTCCACTCCCTTCATCATCTTCGTGGCTCTACGCTGGACTCTCTCAAGCAGTTCCCTGTCCTTCTTGAACTGTGGGGCCCAGAACTGGACACAATACTCCAGATGCAGCCTGACCAGGGCAGAGTAGAGGGGGAGGAGAACCTCTCTTGACCTACTAACCACACCCCTTCTAATGCACCCCAGGATGCCATTGGCCTTCCTGGCCACAAGAGCACAGTGCTGGCTCATGGTCATCCTGCTGTCCACTAGGACTCCCAGATCCCTTTCCTCTACACTGCTCTCTAGTAGATCATTTCCCAACTTATACTGGAACTTGCAGTTTTTCCTGCCCAGATGCAACACCCTACAC
>NW_010330813.1:0-6480 GCF_000700745.2 Antrostomus carolinensis
GACTTCTCAAATATGATAGATAATGGCTTCATAACTTCATTCGCCAGTTCCCTCAGGACCCAAAGGTGCATCCCATCAGGTCCCATGGACTTGTGCACCTTCAGGTTCCTTAGGTGCTCCCAAACCTGATCTTCTCCTACAGTGGACAGCTTTTCATTCTCCCCAGACCCTTCCTTGTATTTCTAGGACTTGGGCAGTGTGGCACGAGCCCTTGCTGATGAAGACTGAGGCAAAAAAGTCATTGAGCACCTCAGCCTTCACAATGTCCTGGGTGACCAGATCTCCTGTTGCCTTCCGCAGAGGGCCCACATTTTCCATAGTTTTCCTTTTCTACCCAACATACCTACAGAAGCTTTTTTTGTTGCCCTTGACACCTCTGGCCAAATTTAATTCTGTCAGGGTCTTGGCTTTCCCAACCTGATCCCTGGCCACTCAGGCAATTTCTCAAATCATGTGAAATGTTACACAGATCTTCCAGTGTGAGTATATGCTAAATGAAATATCTTTGGGAGCTTTGTCCCTTCCATAATCAGCTATCCACTTTTTCCCGAGTTTTCCTTTTCTCCCCAGCATACCTATAAAAACCTTTTTTGTTAACCTTGACTTCTATGACCAAATTTAATTCTGTCAGGGCCTTGGCTTTCCTGACCTGATCCCTGGCTTCTCGGGCAATTTTTCTGTATTCATCCCACGTTACCCATCCTTCCTTCCATGCTCTGTAGGCTTCTTTTTTGATCCTAAGTTTGTTCAGGATTTTCCTGTTCATCCATGCAGGCCTCCTGCTGTTTTTGCCTGCCTTCCTCTTTGTTGGGATGCCCCTCCTGGGCTTGGAGGAAGAAATCTTTGAGTATGATACAACTGTCTTGCACCCCTCTTGCTTCTAGGAATTCGTCCCATGGTACTTGACCAAGCAGATCACTGAAGCAGTTAAAATCTGCTGTCCTGAAATCCAGGGTGGTGAGCTTACAGTGCGCCTTCCTCACTGCCCTAAGGATCTCGAATTCCACCATTTCATGGTCACTGCAGCCAAGACTGCCTGAGAGCTTCCCATTCCCCACCAAACCCTCCTTGTTGGTGAGAACAAATTCAGGCAGGCCTGTTTCTCTAGTGAAAATAGAGAGCACAGAAGAAGCAACATTTTCATTCCTGTAGTTTTTATAAAATATTTGTTATTTACAAAACTCCTCATCAAAGCTGTTACACACAGGAAAAGGGACAAGGTTAAGATGCAAATAAAAGAGTTGGCAAATAACCTGCTAGTATGCTTTGCAATGGGAAAAAAAATCAGCTGATGATTCCAGTTTCTTACATTCTACATATCCTTTTATAAATAAATTTTCTGTCCTACAGACACAAGGCCTTACGGAGCTCCTCCACTAGGATATCTATACTCTTTGCCTCTTATTCAGATGGATGAAGTCTTTGCTAATGCTTTTGCCAGTTTGTCTGTTTTCTTGCCCCTTTGTTTATCTTTTCTTCTTGGCCATTTTTCTTAAACACCTACCCAGAAATGTGCACTCACAGTCAAACTGCCAATGTCAGTCGGTGCTCAAACATGTGAGTGTCAAGGAGGGGAAATGGGATCTGGTCCTAATCCAGGCAGCCAGAAGCACATTTCTAATACATTGATGTTGTGTGGTGATACGTGATTGTGGATAAAGTTGTAAGTGGAACAGAAAGGGTCTTTGCAGTAATATCAAATGGTGGAAGATGATTATGCCAGAACTTCGTGGAATAAACATCCTTGGAAACCTTCTTAAATACATCTACTTTTTTGATATATTAGCTCACATTTTGCCAATATTACATATTTATTATTCTAATTCAAGATTAAGACACCACAACACAGATAAAAGTAATCCACCAATTAATTTTGTCAAACCTATATCAATACTTACCATCTTCCTACAACTATTGGTCCCTCAACTGTTCATTTTGGTACTAGCCAAAGCCAGTATCGACAAATGCACTTCTTAAATTGATAAAAATACTGATCCAGTCAACAGGTCTCACTTTCTGCTACAGTCTTTAGAATAGACTGTGTTACAGTAGTGCAAACGATGTGAAACCACTTAGGAAAAGAAGCAATTAATGTTTGTAGCCCTGCTGTAAAGAGATTGCTGTGCAATGTGAATCCATGTAGGAATACCATGGAGGACTGGGGACAGGCTGAGAGCATGGGATACCCCTGAAGAATAATTTCTGTAGAAAATTCAGGGTGTGCTAACCCTATCAGACCACCATACTAGTGTAAATGCAGGTATTTTAGGATCTAGCCTGGCATTATATTGAGTCATTTGAACTCAAGATGCCTCGTAGCCATTCTACATGAGAATGTGCTATGAAGCCATAGCCACAGAGATGAGAACAATACCTCCCAAAAGTCTGGCAGCTAGAAATCTTTATTGATGCTTTTTAAATATATGAAAAGAGAAGAGCAAAGCAAGGCCATTTAACTCTTAACATTATACACGAACAATGGGAGAACATATCAGCAATAACATCGCATATAAAAAAACCCCAGCATTTTAAGCAGATGTTGCTACTGTACGCATGAAATCATTAAGTAAAATTTCAATAAATTCTAACATTATGAAGGCTCTTAAGCAAGATGAGCATGACACAGCCTTTTCATAGGAATGAGAGTGTCTATCAAATGAACCTTGGGGTACTAAATAGATATAGAGATACAGACTTTATGTAACTCAGGCATATTATACCAAATGGGATTTTTTTCTAGTTGCATCTATGCTCAAGAGATGCTTTCTCTGAGACTGCTGTATTTCTAAATTCCCTTAGACAATTGCTATACAGAAGTAATGTCTCAGTTTTCCATTTGCAAAGGATAATTCCTTTGGCTATCACCAATCTCACTGACACCAACATTTGCTATTTGTTAGTTTGTCAGTCAGTCTGTTTCTAAAAGATGGACTTGATTACAGCTCCAGCTGGGAGCTTTATTGAAGCAAATTCTTCCAGAGACAGTTGTGGTGAAACAAGATATTAGGAACTGCTCTGTGAATGCTGATATTTTTTATTTTATTTATTTTCACAGATTTTGGGCATAGTACTAGTAGTTGTCATAGAGCAAGGAAAGAAGTTTTGTATCTGAAACTTGAGGAACCTAATACTCTTTTCAAAATGTATGTATGTCAAGCACAAAGAGACAAATACGTGAGTCACGCTGGTGTGTCACAGGTCCAGAGATTAACAGGACAATCCCAAAATGTGATGTGAACCCTTGGAACATTCAAGACACAAGGAAATAACCCCTGTAATATCACAGTAGTTCATGTTGTTGGCATGGAGTTTTGTCACAAGGTGTTCACAGAAAGTCAGGAGACAGCTTGAAGTCTGTCTACTAGAAGTGTATTATAGAAGTGTATTAAACTCAGTTGTGTAGAGTTTTTAAATATTGCTGGAGGCAATTTTTTTTTTTTTCAGTTTGGGTTAACACATAACAGAAACTCAGTGATGCTCAGCCAAAACCCGCAAGTCTTGCCTAGTTTTGAATCAAAATTCTACAAAACCACTGTGTTTATCATGGTTTCTACATGAAGTCATAATTAACCCCAGGTTTGCTCAAAACTTTGTCCAAGTTAACTAAAAGTTCTGTAAACTGTGGGGAACCTGGCTGAAGTATTAGGTAAGTATGAAAACATGAGCTGATACTTGAGTTTGGTCTGATTTTAGGTTTTGCTGAAAAAGTTTCAAATGACTGTAGCTGCAATCTGATTACTTTATCCCAGAGGGTAGATGTTAATAGAGATTAATTTAACTTCTGAACTACAGAAATCCTTTAAGGGTTCAGTGTTATCCAGGACTACAGATTTATGACAAATATACTGAAATATCTCCTACCTAAAGCATTTCTATTTAGAAAATACTCTTTTTACTCAACTTGCTGACTTCCCTAATTAGAAAATAAAAAGTTTGGGGGTTATGGTGGGGTGTTGCTTTTTTTTGGGGGGGTGGAGTGGGGGTAGTATTGCAAGCAATGCATGTTCTTAAGAAGTTTCAAATAGATGCAGTTACTTCTGTTCTCCGATCTGCTATACAAAGCATTTTTCCATGGTATTATTAGGAAATGTTCATTTGTGTATATTTGGACCCATACAAAAGGAAAAAAGAGCGACAGGGAGACAATGAGGCAGAGAGACAGAGAGGAGTGACAAAGAGAGAGAGGAAAAGAAGTCTGTTAGGCCTCAGGAGGGCTCTTTGTTTGAAAATCATGAATAAATTTCTACAGCTGAAAATACTTTTGGAAAATGTGTTGCTTTGACAAAGGATCATTCTAGAGTGAAATCCTGACCTCACTGGGATCTCTGGAAGTTTAGCTTGTCTATACTGTACATAAGCTCCATTGGAAGTAGGGTTTCATCATGGATCTCAATGCAAGGGATGTTTATTACCAGATTTTTTTCATTTTGATCTAACTACAGTTCCTGGACTTTGCTGGGAAGTCCCATGCTGGTCAAAGCTCAGCATTGAAGAAGTTCACATAAAAGGTCAGGAAATTTCAAACATATTATCACATCCTAAACTCCGACATATAGATATGTACCTTAATAAATGTAGAGACCAGAGTTAAAACTAAATAGTAATTTCAAGTAATTAAATTCTATTTTTCCATAAAATTCTACTTGGGGGCAAAAAACCCAAACAAGCCAAAACAAGTAAAATGCAACACTTACTTACCCAATTGTAATGGATTTTCCCTGTTACAAAAGGCTATGAAAATGACACAAGTGTTAAGAACAATGTCAAGCCTAAATCAACAGCATTGTGTAGCATTGCAAATTTCTAGATATTTATTGTCATCTAAGTACAACAAATACTAGAGATAAAGTAGTTGATTTCAGTTTGAATTTGAAACTGATAATTTTAGCACCAAGTGTATCACATAGTCACAACCCTATCACTTTAAAATGATTTTAGTATTAAGTACAGATGGACTATATATATATACACATGGCTTTATTAATAACCACATATATCTATGCCTTAATTAATTTAAAGTCAGCTGCTATGTAAAGATTTTCACTAGCTTAATCCTATTTTAGTAAAACAGATTCCCTAAATAGGAGCTAAGCAACTGCCAGGAGTTTTGCTATTTGCGTAATTGATTTTGACCCTTTATTTGCAAGGCTCTCTCTCCCAAAAGTAATTCATCTCAGTTACCATATCACACCAGGATTCACACCCAGTGCCAGGTTTTCAATGATTTCTCCCTATATGGCAGCTTCCTCAGCCACATTCTGTACAGTTACTGTGCAGCAGTCTCACAGGAGTGCATCTTTTGCACAACCAGCCTCACTAATAAGCTGATCACCAATATATTTGTTCAAGCAGAACAATTCTTCTTTGTTAATGATGTGAATATGTTTAAGCTTAAAGCAGAAAAACTGTTTGGCAATTCCTAGATTCTCGGGATTTGGCTCTAACAGCTAGCACTTTTCAGGTCTCCGTTTCGATTGGTGGAGAGAAGGGCACTGCACGTGTAAGTTCAGAGACTTCAAACAATTTGTGCATTCACAGATTTCTTTCTGTAGATACTCATTTCTTGATATGTGCCCATTCTTTCTAATGTGCATTAGATATTGAACCCTAGATCCATAAGCAGTCCTGCTATCTGCAACTCCCATCTTTTTTTGTTTGCAGAATTAAGGGGTTTGGTAGTTTGAAACCAGGAGGAACACTGAGAAAGCTTTCCTTATTCCTACTGTCAGTCTCTCTGTGCTCACAGCCTATAGACTGGAAATCTCCACTTTAGGTATTAGACACAGAACACATTTGGCACTGCTCACCAGTCCTGTCCCTGAGGGACTGTCTAAAAAGCTGGTCTAGGGAAATTAAATTCTTCCATTCTCTGTGACTACAGAAGATGGTACATATAAGTTACACTTCAGATGGTGACAGATTTACACTAGAGGAGCAGGAAACCAATAATCCTCAGCATTGAGACATGTTGAAAATCTTCCACAAAAGGAAATAACTTAAAGCACTCATGTAAAATATGTTCACAGTTCACAGGATCAGAGATAAAGAAATGGTCAGATTGCACAAGAGTACCCACTGCAAGTACCCACTGCAGCCCAAAATTATTTTCCCTGTAGGGTTATAGCACTGATGGAGACAACTCTTAATCATTTGTGCTACTGTATATTCAAAATGTGTTGATATTCATAAAGAATACAAATGTCCCTTTCTTCATGGTGCACACACTTGAATCATAGAATGACAGAAACATAGCATGGTTTGGATTGGAAGGAACCTTAACGATCATCTGATTCCAACCCCCTCTGCCATCAGCAGGGACACCTTCCACTAGACCATGTTGCTCAAAGCCGCATCTAACCTGGCCTTGAACATTTCCAGGGAGGGGGAATCCACAACTTCTTAGGGTAAGATGTTCCAGTGTCTGACCACCCTCACAGGAAAGAATTTCTTCCTAATATCTAATCTAAACCCACGCTCTTC
>NW_010330813.1:6496-11595 GCF_000700745.2 Antrostomus carolinensis
TTGTTCTATCATTAACTGCCCTTATAAAAAGTCCCACCCCAGCCTTCCTGTAGCCCCTTCAGGTACTGGAAGGCCATTATAGGTTTTCCCTGGAGCCTTCTCTTCTCTAGGCTAAATAACCCCAGCTCTCTAAACCTGTCCTCATAATCAAGGTGCTCCAGCCCTCTGATCATCCTCATAGCCCTCCTATGGACTCACTCCAGTAGGCCCATGTCCTTCTTATGTTGGGGACCCCAGTACTGGATGCAGTACTGCAGCTGGGGTCTCAAGAGAGTGGAGTAGAGGGAGAGAATCACCTCCCTCCACCTGCTGGCCACGCTTCTCTTGATGCAGCCCAGGATCTGGCTGGCTTTCTAGGCTGTGAGTGCACATTGCTGGCTCATATTCAGTTCCTAATCTATCAATACCCCCAAGTCCTTCTCTGCAGGGCTGCTCTCAATCCACTGATCACCCAGCCTGTATCCACATTTTGGATTGTCCCAACCGAGGTGCAGGACCTTGCTTTTGACCTTGTTGAACTTCGTGAGGTTAGCACAGGCCCACCTCTCAAGCCTGTCAGGGTGCCCCTGGATGGTGTCCTGTCCCTCCAGCGTGTCAACTGCACCACACAGCTTGGTGTCATTCACAAACTTGCTGAGGGTGCACTCAATCCCACTGTCCATGCCTCCAACAAACATGTCAATACTGGTCTCCACCCGGTCATCGAGCTGTTGACTGCAACACTTTGAATGAGACCATCAGGTCAATTCCTTATCCACTGAGTGGTCCAAAATGAAGAATGCAAGCATCAATCCCACTATCTCTTGCATGCTAAGTGAGCACTCTACCATTTAAGCTAATTTTATCTACTTCTAATGGATGTCAGTTATATAGGCTGTAGCACAGTGTCTTTTCAAACCAAGTAAGTCAAGCATCATGGTGAAACAAGTAATAATAATAATAATAATAATAAAAATTTTAATAAAAATTCAAAGGGTGATTGACAGAGGGAAGAAAAAAAGATTATAAACCAAACAGGTAAAATAGTGGCAGCTCCTTGAATTAGTGTGCTGGCTGAGGACGGGTCTTAGCTTTGGACATCTTAGAGAACAGATCTGGGCTCTGGACAAACAGATTGAAAAGCCAAGTTTCTACCCCATTAGACAACAGAAGCTGGAGTTAAGATTCATGGACATCTTTTTGCATGTAAGAATAAAATTTGGCACCATACTTTCAATTGTGTTCACCCTCCTCACATGGGTCATAGCTATTGTAAATCATTAATATGACACTTTAAAAATACCACTTTAAAAATACCACTGTGAAGAATGTGTTCTCTTCACAGTTTTCTTCCTTGCTCAAATGCTTTTGCTGTATTAAACACTTATATGAATCAATTATCTTAGTATCTCAATTTCATGATCATGCAAAGGGTTTAAAATGTATTCTGCAACTCATGTCTTTTCTGAGCAGCAGTGTCATATTCTTCATGTAATTCATATAATTCCTCAATATATTGCTATCTTAAGTTTCTCATTTGTCTATACATTTATATTGTGGCATTTTTCCTTTGGATGTGCCCATTGACTAGTTTCAACCTAACAAGTAAATTTTCCAAGTGGCCAATACCAGGTAAATTTTGTTACAGGATGACCTGACCACCTAAAATCAATTCCCTGAAAACAGCTTAAAACAATATAATGCAAACCAATATATTAACAAGCAATTTAGATGTGCTCTAATATATGTTCAAAACATAACTGCACAAATAAGTGTGAGCAGCCACATGCAACTATGTGGTCACATATACAAGGGACAAAAGCTGAAGCGACCCTAAGAGAGATTTGACATTCACTGAAGACAGATCATCTGGTGCTTGGAAGCAGTAAACAAGATTCCTCAACAAACGCATCAAAGTAGAAGCAACCAAACTGAGGAATGAGGGAGACAGACTGTTAAAGTTATACTGCCAAAGCCATACAAATAAAATCAGTCATATGGAGCTGGAGTGCTCCCTGAGAATTGCATCCTGGCTCTCAAATGGAAATGGCTGCCAAGTGTTTGCTGAATGATGCTGTAGCCTTGCTTACAACCTCCATTTATTTTGTGTTCCTCAGGCTGCAAGTTTATAGATCCCCAGCCATACAATTTAATGCTTTGTGCCCACGCACTTTATTTTATATTAAGATGCTCCCAAGTACCTAGTTTCCAGGTTTCCGGCTGCTTTAAACTAATATTCTGCCTCCCTATTCCAGTCACTAGGCAGTCTTAAAGTTGCTGTGCCTGGCCTCAGGGAGATCCTGAGGGTAATTTGTGGAAAAAGAGAGCTGGAGTAATAACACCTGTACCACTTCTCTCCCTATTTATGTTTGGTTCCCCGTTCATGATAAGAACAGTCTGTGAGAAATGAGAATATTCCCCTCCATACAGAAATGTAACAGTATCCCCTCATTACAGAGAGAGATGATCTAAAGCCAGGGCAAGGTTCAGTAAACCCTTCAGAAGGAAATGTATAACTCAGCAGAGAGTGGTCATAGAAGTAATGTTGCACAAGGAAGGGAAGGAGAACTCTCTTCCTGACTTGCAAGGTTCATTTCATACCAGGAATTATAGAAATTCTGTAGAATATTTCACACATAGTTTATTTTTTCAGAGTTTCAACTACATTTCAAGACTGAGGTTAGAACAAATTTTGGGCAAAGTTGTGCAAGACTGTATGAAACGAACAGCTGAACATATGAAGTTATGCAGAACAATTTATCTAGTTTTAAAGGTGCAGTTTCCAAGAAGGATGGATAAGATCTACCTATTTTATATATTTTTACACCTTCAAAATGCATGTTTGAATACATGGTGGAAAATGTGGATGTGTTTCAATTATCTGAAGTGATGTTTACAGCCAGTTGATATGCTCCAAGCTGTGCAGTCTAATCTCTAGCTCCCACTCCAGAAAGACACAGCCATTTCAGAGGTCATGAGTGATATCTGCCACTCCCACATGGATATATTTATCTGATTGTCTCCAGAGAGCCAAAACCCCATATATTCCACAAAAAATGCCCCACAGCCAATGGAGGTTCATGTGGGTATATGCATGCAGGGGGATGATCTAGGCCTTCAGATTTAACTTGAGGAAAATTCCGGTTAAATGAATGGGAATTTTGATTGTTGTCAGAGTCAGACCTTCAGTATATGGAGAACATGCACCCCCTTCTGTCACTTCAACCTTCAGCATTTGGTCATTGTTTAGAAATGGCTTCCATGAACTGTTGCATGTTTGTGAATCCCAGGGTTCTAATGGAAGACGTGAGTCTTCAGCACCTTTCCGTTTCAGAAATAACTTAATTGATTTTTACTCTACCAATGAATTCTTTTTTTCCATAATTAAACACTAAATGATGGCTAAATTACACACACAAGTGAAAGGCACCCCTGGTTAGCCCTTAACAGTGGATAAGTGCCAACTGTCAGAGGTGTTTTAATATCTATAGGTGATTATTACTTTTAAAATTTAAATATTTTTAAAATACCCAGGAGAACATACAAAGCCTGATCTGCAGATGGTGAAACTCAGACTAGTTTCATTGTCAGCTCTAGCCCCTCATTCTAATTTAATAGGGCAGCCACGTAATCAAATGCTGATTAATATAATTTATTTAGGATTAAGAGGCACAAGCGTACTGAATATGAAATATATAAGCTTCCAAAGACAAACTGCTACTTAACTTTGCCTTTCTTAGCACAAACTCAAATTAATGATATCCCAAGCTGAAAATATTTCATACTGAAATTGTCACAGAGAAACACCAAAATGAAAACTTGCTCTTTAACTCAATTAAAAAGCATCCTAGTTGCTATCAAATATATTCTACAAACCAGAATTATTTATAAATAGGGTATGATGAAAGGTAATGTAAAAGATGGACTGAGAAGCATGATTTGAATAACATGTTGATATATGGAATTATTATTGTAGTCCTTCTTTCTGTAGACCAATAATCTGTGTGTGTTTGCATGTGCGTGACTGCACTGATCTGGAACTCCACTCTGCTAGAGCTTCCAATAACTTCACCTGAATGCGAAACAGCTGAAGTAGTCTTGCCCTGTAGATCTAATCTCATATACAGGTACATGTATAGCCTTTCACTCACTTTTTTTTTTTTTTTTTTTTAATTTGAGAAATACAAACATTTCTTACCAGTAGAGGAGATGCTCAACAGTGTGTGTCAGAAGTGACATCACAACTCTGTCTTCTTCTCAACTAGTGTTGAATCATCACCTGTTCAGACAAATATGTGCTGTGGCTGTTTGCTTGAAGTAGTATATTTTTTGCTACTTGTACTTCTTTGGTACCAGTTTGGGGGTTTATACAGGAGAAGAAGGAAGTGTGTATCCCCTAAGCTTCTGCCCCTATAGGGAAAAAAGTGTGTTTGGAACCCAGGTTAATAGTCCATTTCTTTTTCAACAAGTTTAAATTAAAAAAAAAAAAAAGCTAATTTATATGCTTTGAAATGAATCATGGTAATCATGGCTCTTTTTATCTAAAAATGTAATACAGATGCATGTGCATCTTTCCTATTCTTTAGCTTCTACTTGGTGGAATCTGTTGTGCATACTGCCAGATCATAGTGGTACACACACTTGAAAAAAATGCCATTTATCATCCAGGTTCTTGGAACAGAGCCTAATAAATGAATCTCAGGAGACCACCAACCAAGTGTGACCAAAAACACTGAGACTAAAGATTTCTGGGTGACTCCATTACACTTGGCTGCTCTTGTGCAAAGACACACACATTGCTGTTAATATTTAATTTCTACAAACAGCATTTCTCTCTCTAAATATCTATTTATTATTTTACAAGTGAAATCCACTGGATTTGGGGATTAAATTATCACCTCTGTTTGCACCATAAATGAGCAGAGACCTGCCTTCCTCACCTCTGAGCCCATCACGAGGCAGAGGTTGGAATGTACTCCCAACCTCTAATCAACAGTGTTTGCACATTAAGGATTGCTTCTTTGGGGAACCTGCTGAGAACAACAGGAAAATCACTTAGACATTTTTCTTTACCAAAGATTGCAAATAAACTTGCTATAAAACCTCCTCGTCTCTTTCCC
>NW_010330813.1:11638-12720 GCF_000700745.2 Antrostomus carolinensis
TCAGGAAAACATGCTAAAATTACTGTTCCTACACATGGTAAGCGGTAGCTGTCTATGCTGTTTTGTAACACCTAATAGTCACCATGTCAGGACAGAACAGATGATCACTGATAAAAAATTTTCAGGCAAGTGTAGGTCATGACATAATAAATAGATTGGGAAACAATAAAGCAATATTGGTCCATGCCAGTAGCCCTACTACACCACAAGCACTGTTTCACTTCCGCCGTGCCCCCCCCCCCCCAGACTGTCTGGCAAAGGGATGTTTTAAGGTGGCTTTTAGAGGAAAATGATCCTTAGTGCACACATACAGATTTCCTCTGTTGAGTGTAAGGGGCTGCCTAACAGGCAGCATTGAGGTGTTTGCTTCAAAATTGAACAAGCAGATGATGAAAGGGTCAGTGCTCAGGGCTGATCAGAAGCGAAACCAAACAGGTAGGATGACAGTAGGCTGCAAGAATAATTAAGACATCTGCAGAAGAGGGAGACAAAGATGGCAGCAAGGTAAGGGACGGCAGAGGAAGAGGTCTGCACCACGAAAATGGTCATCAACTCCAACTGGAGGAAGATAGGCATTTACTTAAGAAAGTGTCATTGAACTGACTGCATTATGATCCTAAGTATTTGTATTGGGTAGTTGGATAAGAGACAATATTTCAAATTATAACGATGATACATTTTTAATATATACCTTATAATAAATATATAATATTTATTCTGAAATGCCAGAGAACTTGTGGCTCAGCTGGAAAGTAAACTTATAGGTATATGCAAGTTTAAATATGGTTTTTAAAATACTTGTATTTATAACTCCCAGTAAAATTAAATTGCAATATGTGTAACCAATAACAAATGAATGTTGCAAAGTGATACCAGGAACCAGCTGGAAGTGGGAACTAACAGACATTGCACTGACTGAGTGAAAAATGGGGAAGATATACCCCATGATGAGCCTTCAGGGAACAGAGAGAGTTAATGTTTGATGCAGAGCAGAACTCACAAACAGGGTTAACAGAATTCCAGCTAATGAGAATTTGATGCTACAATGATATTCAGCTAAGATTTTAAAGGAGAGGTCTTGG
>NW_010330813.1:12739-16769 GCF_000700745.2 Antrostomus carolinensis
GGTCATTTGTACTGAAAGGATAATTGAATCTGTGCTCTGTTGATGAGATTAACCAGAGGTAAGATATAAAGATGAGTGAGAATGGGAGCAAGGACAGATACATTTGGGATCTTCACTGAGAGCTGAGAGAAGACACAGACAGGCATCTGACGGATATGCCAAAGAAAGTAAGAAGACCATGGGACACCAGGGTCACAGCTGGTGAGAGGAAGTGCCATTTAAAGAAAACGACTAGGGTTGTCTTAGACAAAAATGGTTGACATAACTAAGGACATTGTTAAAGTGTGGTTGTCGATGGAGGTAAGGGGAAGAAGCCAGCTTGGAGAGTCAAGGATGGAACTGAAATGTGTGACCTGAGATTATTCAATGAATTTAGAGATGAAAGGAAGAAAGAAGATATAACAGTAGCTGGAGAAGCAAGGGGAAATCAAGAGTGCTTTTAATACAGGAAAGACGATAAACCTTGAAGTAGCAGGGGGAAAAACGATAGGGAAGTTAAAATACCATGATAAAAAAGATTTTTTTTTTTTTAAAAAAAAGCAAAGAGTAGGGAGACTGGGACATGGCGTGGAACAGAGCTCCTATGGTAGCGCAGGTGTGAGGAGAAAGAGTAGGGGAGAAACATGGGATGGGAGGTAGGAAAGAGTTGTGAGAGGGAATGGAAGTAAGATGAGGAAGATCATATTGTATGATTACTTTTTCTCTTTAAGGTGTTGGGATCCTTCATGAAAAGAACCGTAGTTTTGAGAAAGAAATCAAAGATGTCAAAAAAGGAAGGGGACTAAGGTAAGTGTCACTCTAAGTATGAAAGGAAGCAGGAAGATGGTGTTGATGTAGCAAACAGATTTATCCAAATGGAAGGAAAGGGAGATGAGGATGGAAAGAACTGGCAAGCTAGTGAAGCTGGAGGTAACTGCACAGGAGGAGAAAAGCTCAGAAGTGAAAGAATAAAAAAGGAGAAAGGCAAATACATAAGTCAAACAGAACAAAAGACACTGGCAGTGGACAAGGAGGGAAGAAACAAAGTCTGTACTATGAACTGAAACACAATAGAGAAGAAGAAAGAAACACAATACTGTGAGACTGTATTGTGCCCATCATGACCCTGAAACCAAATTTGCCTCTGTGCACATTTCTATCAGACAATTATAATAAAGTTTTTGTGTTTCCATATCAAGGCTAGTGTGTTCTTGTGATGTTGTCATCTGGATTTTTAAGAAATCTGCTGACATCTTTTGCTCTTTTGGCATGGGCTCAATTGAGCCCTTCTGGCAGCACAAGTAAGGACCATTTTCCATCAATGGGAATGAGGCAGCAGTTTGCTTATATAGGATGGTTGTCCAGGGGATAAAGGAAAAAGGCAAGATCTTTTCTCCTGTGCTAGGATTAGCTCCACAGCAACAGAGTGGCAGAGATTGCAGCTAGAACTGATTAATTCCTACCACATAAAAGTCTTTGTTATTGGTACACTAGGTGTTTATGTGCATGAAAAAATACTCCATTAAATGCAGTGCTTCCCACAGAGGGAGAAGTCATGGCCTCAGATTTTGCCAGTTACATTTATTTCTCACAGTTTGAATTGACAGTGTGATTTGGAAAATTAAACTGCTGTAGGTTGCAGAAAGCAGACTTTACTGGTTATCTAGAGATCTCTGTTTCTACAGGACTTCCATCTACCAGGGTTTCACTGCTGTGCCTGATCACATGTCCCTTCTACTCTTTTTTGTCATTTCAGTCACCTTTATCACATGTCCCTTTATTTCTATTGTTCCCCAACTGGGACACCAGTGACCAAAAAGCATGAAGGGATTGTTCAGGCAGTCCTGAGGTGAAGTCAGTACTGCAGTCATTCAACACTTTCCTAAAGCAGGTCACTTGTGTACTTTTTATTCAAGGGAATTAACTGTAGGGACCCAAACCAAAAAGTCTTGGTTAAGGGAGTCATGGAAAATCACTTAGATGAGTGATACAGACAAGAGAGCAGATCAGACCCTCTTGCTTATAGCAGCGTATTTAGTGGGTGCTTTGGGTGACAGCAGATGGCTTCCATACTTGATGAACAGCCAAGGTGTTCTGAGTAGCAAGAATTTCTCAGGAATGTGTTTCTGGAAAAGTATTGTAGGTTTTGTAGTGAAGATCTGGAGAATATAATGGTTTAGTCCTTCCCAATACAAGTACCTGAGCTGAGTTAACACAGACTGAGAACATTGGTCTTGATCTCTTTGCTTTATTTTTCCTGGCTTTGAAAAGAGCATAACAATGCCCAATACCTTTGTACAGGTGAGCCAAGCGCTAATTCACTCTCAGGTGTGTACTTATTTCTGACACTACTGTGGACTGCTATTAAGAGGAAGAATTAGTCTAGACATTTTTTTTATTCTGAAATGTATTTCTTTGTATCTCTGTCAGTGTATAGTGCAGTGTCACTGGTAATGTTTGCTCCAGGCAAATTCAGTAAAGTAATAGTGATTGCTTAAACAGCATCAACAGCTCTGCATTTTTTTCTCAGAAATGACATAATGCAGGTAGTTGTTTGTGTCAGGCTGCTTTCACTGGTGGTCTCAACAGTGGTATAACCTGCATGCCATGTACTATTAGGTCTGGTGTGAGCTCTACCACATTCATCTAACCCCTCGGATTTTGCTGTTGTTGCTTCAGAAAACACAAAGCCCATCCAGGCCAGTAGGTCCACACAAAGCAGCACAGTATAATGTGGAAACACTGGGTCCATTTAATGCAAAGCTTCAAGCATGCTTGAAGTGTGAGAAGCTTTTGGGGCAGGGCCATGCTTTGGTACACTGCAGTACACCCTGGCTGGGTCCTGAGTCTGTGTAAAGCAGATTTGGCTGCCCACAGCTCCCTCATTAAAATGGTCGTCTGTGGGCCAAGGAGAGCCATCCTGCATGCCATCGCGTTGCCAGATGGGCAGCAGGATTCAGGAAGGGAAACCACAGCTGTTTAGGACATGGTACGGACATGCAGCCTCACACAAGGGCTCTATGGTGAACTAAGGCCAGACATACTATTTAAGCCATTTGTGAAACCAGCAGATGGAAACTTCTAACAAAAGTAAATAAGGTAAAAATGTGTCATGAGAACCTTCCACAATGTCCACCAAAACGAAAGTTAGCCTTTCATGTTATATCCATGAATTAATGAGTTGAAAAAACAAACATGCGTTTCCAATAGTCAGCCAGAGAAGTACAGAACAAATCTGCAATCCTTACACAGACAAGCAGTCCTACTATCTCCTCTGGGACCAATTTGTATGACCAGAGGTCACTTTTGCACAGAAAACATCTCAACAGTGTACTGATAAACCATTATACCATTAGAATGGATCCCTTTGTCTATTTTGACTATCATATTTTCTGTGCATATATTGATTACTTTTGGTATAAATTTCATCTCCTGTTTTAGGTTGTTTTCCAAAAATTATGGAAATTATGGATGGTGATATTTTAATGCATTCTGCCTTCCAACAGATCTTTATCTCTTTGGTACTGAGAGTATTAAAATACATATCCCCAGGAGAAACAAAGGGAGAACTGTGGATCATTCACACCTTGTGACTTTTTTTGCTCTTCCACCTCTTAATCTTGTCTCCTTGAGTCTATCTACTGTGTCAATGAGCTATTTTCAGATTGATCATCTGGAAGGCAGGTAGCACAACAGCCAGACCTCAGTCTCAGTTTGAACTTAGTGTCACAGAATATCACTCTGGCTTTATGTCCTGGTGGAAGGGCTCAGGGGCAGGTGTGTTGAGCTCCTGGACGCAGCAAATGCTATACAGCTGCTCCTGGTTTATAAACAACCTCTTCCCCTTGCCTTTGACTGGAGTGCTCTGTGTTGTCCCACACCTTCTCCCCCCTGGGTAGCTTTCCTCAGATCAAAGAGTCTGACTAAATCAATCATTTCTTATTCCTTGTCTGCACACTCTGTCAGCTCTCAGAGAAAGTGTTGGTCTTGTCTACAGCCTGATCATGAGCGTAGGTCAGTTAGGGCCCCATTTCAAATAACAGCAGGTCCT
>NW_010330813.1:16809-29564 GCF_000700745.2 Antrostomus carolinensis
TGCAGCAAAGAAATCAGAAGAACAACTTACAGCCAAGGAGCACACAGGGAGAGCACAGGAGTGGCTCATACCAGGCAGTCTGGTTCAGAGTTGCTCAGGAAGAAGGGATATTTTTCAGACATTTGCACAAGACCACCAACACGATAGGTCATTTGTAAGCAAATATGAGAACAAATGATCTCACATTTGTGCCCCATTGAGTGTCCTATGGCTTCTAGATGAAAAGATGTGTCAGTTGGAGTGAGTCCATGCTGCAGCCACCTTCAACATTTCCAAATAATTCCATGGGCCAGTGGCAGCTTGAATGTAAATTGGAATAGCCTGAAGGCAGTCCTAATTTACAGCAATCCAGTCAAGCAATGGAAAGAGAAAACCAAGGAAAGTTCTGGTCTCTGGGACTCAAAGATTTGAGTCAAACTCCAAACTGGGCGGAATCTAGTTCATTTTGGTTGGTATGACAGGCCTCTGCCTCCTTCTGCCTATCTTAAGTGTGTTTTGGTAAAAAAATAAAAGAGGAATAAAAGAGGTAAGATGTAAGATTAAAACAGACACCCGTAAAGGATCCTTGAAAGAGATGAGAGATGAATAATGCTGGAGAGGATTCTGAGAGCTAAAATGGATGATGATAAATTAAAATGGAAGGTGGTGAAGAATACTTGCTTTGTGACTTGAATCCTGTGTGAAAGTCAAAAGGATAAAATGGAAATGAAGAAGTTAGAGGAAATAAGGTAGAATGCAGCCTTGAAATAATGTCTTTCAGAGCAGGTATGGATCTCTATGAATAATGCATCACTAATTACAAAGACGTAAGCGCAGACATGCCTCTCATCTCAGGCATGTCAATTGGAATTTAAAGGGACATTCTCTTACTATGAGAACTGTGATGTCTATTTCTATAAGAAACAATGTGTATTGCTGCTGTTTCCAGTGAGAGTTTTCTTTCCTAGAGATCAGTTCCTTCTCCTTATGTAGCTGTGAAGCCATAAGCCTGTGCCTGTGAAGTGGCAATCTGTTTCCATGGAAATGAATAGGATGTCACAAATATAGTGCTATGACTTCATTTCAAGATTGAGTAGAAGGAGAAGATGGGCAGCAAAGGCAGGATCTTAGGTTATTTCAGGTTCTTATTACTGCTCACTGCAAATCTCATCTGTTTGGGCAGACAAAGGGGAGGAGGGAGAAGACTAAACTGGAATGAGTCATTCTTTGGGTTGCTTGGGTAGGAGATAAATTATGGCCATGTTTATTCCTTGTGGAGTGGCTTCTCTTGTGAAAGAAAGAAAATTGGCTTGTTATTATTTGTGTCTTAGTTGAGTGATGTTTTCTATTTGTCGCAAGAGCTGTGTACTGTTGTGTTACAGTGTACTAGAACCAAAATTAATGAATAAATTAATTGCGGCAAGATAATGAAGAAGCTAAATGTAAGATAGATTTTTTTTATGACAGTAGAATATGTTTATTACTTTATATATAACAGTCTTTCAAGCTGTAAATCATTAAGTAAAAAATCATCCCATTTCACACTATCAACTAGAGCAGAGGGCTGAGCCTTCCTTTAAAAAGCAGTAACCGGTTTACCAACAAATCCAAATTTTTTTACAGGTTATTTTTGTTTAGTTACATCTTCTCTCATTTCTTATTAGACTGTCTCTGACCTGATGCTTACATTTGAAGTCAAGATGAAATTCCGCAGCTCCCCAATCCTTATGCTTCAGTGTCCTGTTTATCAATTGTGTTTACACAGCACATTGAACCATGTTTGCCCTGGCAGTCCTTTTGGAAGTCAGAGGCAAGGGGTATTCAATAACTAAAAAGCTTTCTTAAAACCAAAGAATATTTATTTTGAGAAAGTCTTCTTTTTGAAGTCTGTCAGGTTTGGGGTGTTGGGCTTTTTTTTATTTGGTTGGTTTTTTTGATCTTTGAATCCCCAGGCATTTTCCTGTCCTGGCATTGTCTTTTAACAACTGTTAAGTGTTTGCTGAGAGGTGGCTTGTCTCAGTCCATTCTTCTTTTTCAGCTTGGGGTTTTTTTTGTTTTTTTTTTCTTTCTTCACATTTCCAGGTAAACTAAACCAACGCAGTGGTACAGTGAGCATGGGAGAACTAGGTCAACAGACAGTATTTGTAAACCATCACAGGGCGCTTCTAATTTTGTCACAGTCATGGGAAAGGCTTGACGTTTACCTTCTTCCTCTGTAACATGTTAAAAGACCAGCTGGAGTATTACAGTGTGACACTAGAAAATAAGTCTTTTGAATGTTGTCCTGTACCAGGTAGGCAAGGCAACAGAGCAAGGTAATGTGCTTACTTAACCCAGCCCCAATAGATAAGGAGAAAACTGTGACCTCTTTCTTTATGCCTTTTTTCTCTAGCCATGGAGCACTCACTAAATGCCAAACATTTAAAAAACTTATTAACCATCTTTTCCCTTGCTGCGGATTGAAAACTGAGTCAAATATTTCCAGTTATGGCCAGCAATAGGACAAGTGGCAACAGGCACAAACTGGAACACAGGAGGGTCCACTTAAACATGAGGAAAAACTTATTTACTGTGAGGGTGACAGAGCACTGGAACAGGTGGTTGTGGAGCCTCCTTCTCTGGAGATATTCAAAGCCCACCTGGATGTAGTCCTGTGCAACTTGCTCTAGGTGAACCTGCTTTGGCAGTGGGGTTGGACTAGATGATCTCCTGATGTCCCTTCCAACCTCTACCATTCTGTGATTCTGTGTATTCTCCCACTGGTAAACAAACATGCTTTTGAATGACACAATAGGCTTTGCTGTTGACTGGTGAGGCCCCCACAGCTAACGCTCATGAGCAGTGAAAAATGACAGAGTAATGGAGAGGAAGCTCTATTTTCTCTCTGAATGGAGAAAAGCAAAAAGCAGTCTCTGTTTTGCACTAGAGCATGAATAGACATTATACTGTGTCCAGGAGAGAGCAGGTGCTTTCTTTACCCTCAGATCTTTGAAAAGAACCAGACCTTCCAAAATAACTCAGTTTTGTTAATTGGTAAGGAGAAGAAGGTCTTGATATGCTTTTTTTTTTTATTTCTATGACTAAAAGAAACCATGAAGTTGATCAGTTGTTTAGCTTTGCCATTGTGGTACTGCATTGTGCAAATGCTTTGAAGGACAAATCAATCAGGCAGCAGGTATCAAATTCTAGAAGTGACAATGTTTACCTGTACAGAAATCTAGTTACTCTCTGACAAGGACATATTCAACCTTTCTAACCTTCTTGATGAGAATTACATTTCAGTAGGGCCATTTTGGCTGTACGTTGTGGGAGGAGATACTAGAACTTTATGTTCATTAAAGAGGTATTATAACACTTTCACTTGCTAAAAATGAACTTAATAGGGAAGAGATTTCCCCTTTTTTTCTGTGGGTGTCTGCAGCATGAATTTTGTTGACCCCATGACAATTAATTGCATCCTAATTGGCTCAAAAGTAAGATTTTCTGGTTGCGTATAACCATTTCGGATGTGTACAGGATGCTAAAAAAAAGAAACAGTGAAACTAACAGGTCTTCTGAATAGAAATAGATATGTTGGACACCCAGATAATTACTTATACCCATGGTGAGCCATGTATTATTCACAAATAAAAAAGTAACTGAAGAGATCATAAACAGTACTGAGGAGATACTAGAACTTCATGAAAACATTTGAAGGAGCCCTTGAGGAGTACTTTGAGATAGAAGATTGAATTCCAGAGTATTATTCCCAGACAGTCCTACTGCCAGGCAAGCACTAGACACTTAATCCCAGCATGTCAGTATAGATCAAAAGGTGCCCTTCCCTTCTGGCACCCTGATACTTTGAAGCTCTTGTGTCTCTAAAAGCCTGTATCACTTTTAATAGCAATTAGAGCTGTCATTGCCAAGTATGCAGGTACATCTATAGCCTAGCTCTTCCAAAGGGACAGGAACTGGATGGATGCAGACCATTACAGACGAGTGCAGCTGTACTCTTTGAACATCCATTTGGTCAACAAATTAAAACCAAAAACATGGCAAGGATCAAGCACTCCTGCATGCATACACCACACGCAGCAACTTCTCAGCCTTCCTGATCACTGACTCCTACTTCTGTCTTTTTCTCCTGAATCGCCAATTTGTTTGCAGGCCCCGTTTTCTTTCTTTTGAGTTACTTTGTTATTTTTTGACAGAGGAAAATGTCTGCTGTCACACTGCATTTGTGATTGAAACCCCTGGCTTGAAAACTGATGAGCTGCTTTCCTTGCATAATTTCCCTCCTATGGTCTGTGCCATAAATAGAAAGAAAAAATAGCAATCTATGCCCCGTGGTCATGGGAGACATTTTTTTTATTTTTGCAGAATATCTGCAGATAAACAGCAGGATATCTTTTACCATTTAATCATTTAAAATTACATCAATTTAAATAGGACAGTATTGCCATGTTTTATTTAACTGCCAGCTGCAATTAAAAATTGTGCATCTTTTATTACTTGGATTTCTGGAGTTGCAACAATGTATGGAACCTGTCCAAATTTAGAGAGTACTCAATCTTACAAGATGGTTACAAAACATCTTACCCTGCCTGGGATCAATTTTAAATCTGAGTCCACCCCTTAGTGAATTTTAATGCTGACATAAGTCTTATAACATTCTGACTGCTATTGGCTTTTTAACTACTTCTTTCACTTCAATTTTTAATCCTTTTTGGTCTGTGAAAACACCTCTCATTCCTTGATTTTGTGCTTAACTTCCAGGTTGATGTAATGCTTTTTACAGCCTAGAAGTATCCTACCAAATTCTCCAGCCTTCATTTCCATAAATCCAACCTCTGATATGTGGTAGGTGGCAACTTAATCTTCCTTTGCATGTAAAAAAGGCTTAATCACTCACCAAAGAACTGCAAAACCAGAATAAAATGAGAAAATATATACTAAGAAATCATTGCAGTGTAAATACAACAAAACAACTACCTCTTAAGAGCTAAATAAAGACTAAAAAAAGCTTTTAGATGTTTTTTGTTCTTTTACATTACTTAGAAAAAAGACAATATCCTTATTAAGTCAGTTATTATACAGCCTTCCACAGTTGTGTCCACTTGATGCAGTGATGGCCCAGATCCTCCAGTATGTGCAAAGTGTCATTTTCCTACTGAAACTAAAGGTAGTCTGAATAGGTCACCCATCACCCATTGAAAAAGTGACTATAAAATTACCCAGCTGCTACACAGGATTAAAAAAATAATTAATGGAATCTGAGTAAGAGAAGAAGGGCATCATCAGACTGCCATCAGCTGGGCACATGACTTGAACACAAAAGTTAGGAGGCTATTCCCTATTGATGACCTTCCAATGCAGTAGAAAGAGAGAGGGGTCACAGAGTGAGTCACAGTGGATTCATGACTTACAGCTCTAAACACCTCTTGACCAAATTAGGTGCCAAATACTCATATTCCCCAGAGAGATTTAAATTCTACTTATGGAGCCTACACTGTGTTCATTTGGTGTCAAGCAACTTTACCAGTGAAAGATATAAATCTCTTCACAATCTTAAAAAGACAACTTCTCAGATTTTTATTTAACTAATCCTACAGAACTGTCAGACTAACTCACCTAGAAGTTTTTAATTAATAAGAGTTGAGATACCAAAGAAAACTTCTCTGAGTTATTTACTCAGACCTTAAACAAAGAAACAAAATTCAACAACCAGGAGATTCTCAAATTGTTGTTGCTGCCACATATGCAACCACAGCAAAACCTGACTGCCTGCAGATTTGAATGATTAAATGTTTGTTTCCTCTCTCTGTTTCTTTTTTCTTTCTTTCATTTTTTTCCCTGAGTTTTGCTGCACAGGAAGTTCTTGGAGGCAGTAAGCAATCAATGTTGGTATGATTCACCAGCTGTGTGAACAGTTTTAGGCTGAAACTCAGGACACCAGGGGTTTATTTTAATTTCATATTTTACAGCATTTAATTCTATGTTTAGGGCATTGTACACCAGCCTTTCCCTACCTTGGGCAACAGAGAACTGGCTGTAACACAGAATCTTCCACATTACAAAGGAAAAATTACAGATAACTCTTTGTTTTCCTAGATCTGTTAATAAATTATCTTACATTTGCATTCTGGGTAAAGAGCTCAGCAGCTCTGTCTGCTCTGTGATTTAAAAATCTGATCCAAAAGTAACCAGGATGAGTCTGTAGTAGTTGCTCATGATTAAGTGGCTGCTGTTAGAAAGTAATCTCACTTTGAGTTGAATGTGTTCGAGTCAGTCTGCAATGACAGCAGAACACCTTCCAGGGAAACTGTGGAACCTTTATTTATTGATCTAGAAGCAGAAACAATCTAGCAGGTCGTTTCCTGTTAGCTCTGCTTTCTTCCTCACAGCTAGTGGTAACAGACAGGAGAGAACCTCTTTGAAAGATCATTTTCCCTGATTATTGCTGGCTCCTCTGCTGGCATCACATGCATCCCCCTCCTCATCCTTCTGGCTTCTTTTAAGAAAGGTACCACTGGATGCCTCTTTAAAAACTAAAAGTGTGAAGAAGAAAGGCAAGAATTGCTTCAAGCTTTCTGGGATTGGTAGACTATATAGGAGGAATAGACCAGAAAGCAGATTTTATGATCCAATAGCTACACTATTAAAGCCCTACAGTCTATGCTCAGCCAAGAGTTTTTAGATACTGTGACAGGAAAGCAAAAGAGCCCTCCTGATTTTGTGGGGCAGTTCCTATGTTTCCACACCCACTTCCCCATACCCTTAGTAGTATAGTGGTGTTTTTTGTGAGGTCTCCTGACTGAGTTAAAGACTGGTGGGGGTGAGGAGAACCATGGCAGGAGACCCAGGAGCAATTAGAATTGTAAACAAAGCTCTAGGTTAAAGCTGAACGCGTCAAAATCAAGACATCCTAAAGGATGCAGGGAGGCCTAACTGCCACACACTGTCTTGAAAATCTTTCTAGTTTCAGATCTTCAGGTGTTCAGCTATTTCTTTAGACCCTGTTCTCAAAAGAAGAGTAAAAAGCTGCAAATATTGCCAGTTCCAAACATCTATAAACGTAAGGCAAACACTTTACTTGTCTTTTTTACTTGTTTTCCAGTTTTATAACTTTAATAATTGAAGCAGCATTGAGCTTTGAATTTCTCTTTAGAAGGGCAGACTAGAAACATTTGGTTTTAAAAGAAAATTGAAAACCTCTTGAATATATGACTGAATAAACTGGGATTTGATTGGCAGGACTTGCTACAGAAAGCCTTGCTGTAAACCCATGGTGGCCAGACACTGCAAGACACAGGACGAGCCCAGCTCAGCTGTGTAAGCCAATGCTGCCCTTTCCCTTCTGCAAAAAGGGAACATCATTAACAAGGGCTAAAATTTAAATAGGCAATGTACCATTTTTTTCAAGATGAAATTTCTGAGGACCAAGTTTTCTGACAAGGCCATTACAAAAGTAAGTTTAAAACCTGCTCTGAACAGCTGAAATCAGTATTCCAGCACTCAATCTGGACATCTGCAGAGAGGATTTGCTGCAACGTAGCAAACAAAAGGCAACCAGAGGTGGCCTGCTTGCTTTACTGAGAGAAACTCCGGGAGTGAGCGTCTGCAGAGAGATGTAATTCTGAACTTCCCAAATCCACTCCATGAACATGTTGTCTGCTCTGCCTCTGGCTGTGGCTCTCAGGGGAGCTTCTCACAGTGCAGCCTGCTCAAAATGGGTTGTGGCAATCCAAACTTCAAGGTGCAGACAATCTACATAATAAAAAGCACTGTCAAGCTTATTGGCAGTCTCAGAAGAGAGTCAGCGATCCCAAAGAAGACCAGTAGACAAAGAGTGATTATCATAGGATGTTCCTCATTGTGTGTCAGAGCAGCCTCAGCAGTGCTGAAGTTTCCTACAGCAATGTTCATGGGAGGAAGTTTGCAAAATCATTTGCAGAGCTGCTGAATCCCACTGAGTTTCCAAGGACCAGGGGTGATGCAGGTCCCTTCCTGCTTCAGAAAGGGCTTGAACCTCTGTTCCGTATTATGGATGTTAGCTCTTATGGATGCCAGTGATGAATTTACAGGAGTTCTTAGTGGGGAGGGAATCGCAGACTCACAGAATCAGAGAATGGTAGGGGTTGGAACAGACCTCTGGAGATCATCTAGTCCAACCCCACTGCCAAAGCAGGTACATCTAAAGCAGGCTCCATAGGATGGTGTCCAGTTAAGTTTTTAATATCTCCAGAGAAGGAGACTCCACAACCTCTCTGGGCAGCCTGCTCCAGTGCTCTGTCACTCTCAAAGTAAAGAAGTTTTCCCTCATCTTCTGATGGAACTTCCTGTTTTCCAGTTTGTACCTGTTGCCCCTTGTCCCGTTACTGAGCACCACTGAAAAGTGTCTGGCCCCATCCTCTCAACATCCATCCTTTAGGTATTTATAAGCATTGATAAAATCCCCTCTCAGTCTTCTTCTCCAGGATAAACAGACCCATGTCTCTCAGACATTCTTCATAAGAGAGATGCTCCTGTCCTCTAATTATCTTTGTTGCCCTCTGATGGACTCTCCAGTAGTTCCTGGTCTTTCTTGAACTGGGAACCCCAGAACTGGACACAGTACTTCAGATGTGGCCTCACTAGGGAACACTAGATAGAGTAACTTCCCTTGACCTGCTGGTCTTCTTAATGTACCCCAGGATACCATTGGCCTTCTTGGTCATGAGGGCACATTGTTGGCTTATGGTTAACTTGCTGTCCACCAGGACTCCCAGATCCTTCTCTGCAGAGCTGCTTTCCAACAGGTCAGTCCCCAACCTGTACTGGTGCCTGGGGTTATTCCTTCCCAGGTGCAGGACTCTACATTTGCTATTGTTAAACTTCATTAAGTTCCTTTCCACCCAGGTCTCCAGCCTGTCCAGGTCTTGCTGAATGGTAGCACAGCCTTCTGGTGTATCAGGCATGCCTCGCAGTTTTGTATCAGCAAACTTGCTGTACTTTCATTCAGGGAAACAAGAATCTGGTCCTCCATGGCAAAATAGACATCTTCATAGAAATAAGAGTTCTCTTGAAGCTGCAAGAACGCCAGGGAGAAAGCACATTAACATCACAAATACTGAAGAATTCAGGTACTGATTTTATCTGTGATACCTGTGAAATCTTGTTGCTTTTAATACAGTTGTACAACTACAATTGATTGAGAATATCCACCCTGTTGACAGGGAACAGGACAAAATTTGCGTTACTCAGATCTACTCTGCCGGAGCTGTTGGAAGTTAAAGAAAGTGACAGCTTTCTTGTCATCAGTACTGTGTACAAATGATGCAGCATTACTTTAGGACAATACAATTGAACCGTCACCATGCTTGCTCCCACCCTGACAACTCTGAAGGCATAGCCCCTGCTGTGACAGCATATATAGTAAATGCTCACACGCAAGGTTTATGTAAAATTTCTTGCTTTTCACAATGGTTGCATTTTGTGCTGTTTCTTGTGATACAGAAATAGTACTTATCCTGGATTCACACACCTGGAAAATAACTGCTGAAGTTGGAGAATAAATTCTTAATAACTCTTTCCAAGCATATTTGCCAAGTACATTTGTGAATATTTTTAAGCAGGGATTTGCAAAGGTGAAACCAAAAGCAGATACGCGTTTTGTTGCTTTCTGCAACGAGACTAATCCAAAAAAATGTTGATCCAAAATGTGTTTTCATCAAAGTATTAATAAATAAAAAGACTCTTTAACCTGTGTTATTATTGCAAAGCCTATAGGATTATGGATATCCAATATACACTGAAAAAGGAAATGTTCTTTAATGCACTTAGCACAGTGTAAACTATTGGAACTAAACAAGAATGGACAACAGAAGTTTTGATCACTTTTCCTGACCGAGTACTTTCTGGTTTAGTGTCTCTGTATCTCTTGTAGTGTTCTAGAGTAAAATACAAATAACATTCTGTGGCACAAATAACTTCTTGTTTGTAATATCTCTTCTTTATGTTCACAGTAGTTGCTTTGCATAAACATCTGCCACAGCTCAGCAACCATGAAACACAGAAGACAGGGATTTGCTGAAGACATTTATTGCTGTATAATACTGATGAGCTTTTAAATAACATAACAAGTGTTATAAAACAAGTAAGAAACTGGAGCAAAAAAGAAAAATCCTCAAACAAAAAATATATATTTTTAATTTTGACAGCTCTACTAAATAGATTAATTTAAATCTACTAGGTCAAAACATTCAGGAAGTAGAGGTGCCCAAAACCCATGTGCAAACCACAGTCATTCCAAATATGCAAAGGGCCTGTCTCACTGGAGCTAAACTTATTGTGAGTTGATGTCAATTTAGCAAACAGTGATAGCTAAATTGTTTTAAAACTCAAAACTCTGTGTTTTTTATTTTTGAAGGCTTTGCTTAGAATATTGCTCAAATATAATTTTTAAACCCAAAGTGAAACAAAATGCTTAAATTCCAAACATTTCAGTACACGAGTAATCAAAAAAGATGTCCAGGCTTCATACAGCTCTCTAAGCAAGATGAAGAATTTAAACATGTATAAACATCTGAATAGTCTTTGGAAGAAAAAAAACCCACAGGCTCCAGATCCTGTAGTGTAGCTTGACCATGATGAGAGACAATGAGCTGAACATGTAGATCCAGATTTGATAGAAAAGAAGGAAAATACTCTTGTTGTTCTGTATCTAATAGCTGTGACTTCATTGCCAAACACTCTCCTTTTACCCTCTGTTCTCTCTTGAGGACAGGAAAAAAACAGCTACATGGAGCAAAAAGGCAAGTAGCAGTGATTATGAGGCACTGGGGGTGTAAGAGCAATTTAGTGTACTACTCCAGGAGCTAAAGTTGTTTGTTATGCATCTCATTGACCAGACTTACAGGTTTGTCTGTAACAACTGCCTTGGGCTTGAGGAGAGCTCCTTAGCACATCCCTGAACATCTAGGGGTATTACAGGGGCAGAGAAATCCCATTGCACTGTGCTAAAATTTGGTAGGAAAAACTTGATCAGACAAAGCTGTTATGTGCCTGCCTCTACTGTCTATGAACTTAAAGCCCTGTTGACATCAATGGAAAGAGGATCAAATATTCTGTATTCTCTACAGAGTGAAGAGCTCCCACACTAGTTTTGTGGTGCTGTAGCTAAGCAGTGGGAAATTTGCATTTTGTCATAGATGCCTGAGGATTCAAGATTCTGCTTTTATCATGTTTAATTTAGCACTTGCGACAGAAAAACAGATAAAGCTACACGGTATCTCTGCAAAAATAAATAACATCTTCAGTGCCAAGCCCTGAGTTCACTTTATAATATTTCTTCAGAAAACTGAGATGGTTATCAACAACAGCAGTGATTAGCAACTCAAGGAATTATAGCAATCACACAGCGGTGTGAACTCTATTGTGCTGTGCAGTTTCCCTTAGGCCTGTGGGACTAACCTTTTCTCAGCTTTGGACCCTGGAGTGAGGAAAATTACTGTCTGATGGATAGCCTATTATTCTCACAAATGCCATTACAGGGGTTGCACTGTCTCTGATGTCCATGGTCTATGTCTGCAGGGCAAATGTCACATTGGAGGTTTAGAGGATTTGCAGCAAGCACTCATTCCAGACAGAATGGAACCTATATTGTGACCCACTGAAAGATAGCTTTGGTGAATTAAAGATGGGTGGGGGGGGGGCAGGGGGAATTGTTCCCTGCTTTTTTATAATTGTCATAATATATCTTTAGTTACAATGGCACCTTAGAAAATTTCCTCATTAACATTAGAAGGATGATAAAATTGTTGGGTTTTATTTTTATTAACAAGACTGAAGTCTGACACTGCCCAGTACCAAATACTGTGCTGTAAACACAGGTCAGGCAAAGGCAGTGTTATTGGTACTATCACTTCCATATAACCTTTGGAGAACTCAGGCATGCACTGATTATGAGGATCTAGGACAGAGTCAGGAATTGATCTGAAGTCTCCTGTATTTCAAGCCAATATGTCAAAAGACACCAATTTCTGCTATCAGTGCTTCTGAGACAAATGTGGTGGTAGTTTGGAAAGCAGACAGAGAAAATGCAAGCAAACAACATTTTGTTAAATCAGATTGACAATGCAATCTGTTATCTGTCCATTATTAAATTATGGCCTTTTTTAACATCTGTTTTGGATTATTTCTGTAATTTTAATTCATGTATTTCAAAACAGCTTCTATTCAAAGAATAAGGGGCTAAATTGAACCTTTAGTCTGTATATCTCCAAGTATTTTATATTCCTCTCAGTTTCCTTGTGTGCGTACTCTCCCTCACCTACATTCGGTTTCCAGGTGCTGATCACAGGATGCCCTTTTCTCTTGGGTGGCATTATATGTCTTAAGCCACCCTTGGTCATCAAGTGGAAAAGAGACTTACGTGAAATAAAAATCCATCATGTGCACTTTCTAAAGTGCCAGTTCGTGCCCTTGGAGATGCAGGAGGAACACCCTTGGACAGTAACTTAAGGGCAAAATATTGCCCAAATTGTTAAGAGTTTGACGTTCCTTTTTGCCATTTATCTTGGTACAAGGCTAATTATTTGTTTTCACTCTATAAATCTTCAGTTCACTCCAGCTGAAAGGCTGTAGGTTTCTGTTCAAAAACATACTTTGAAAATGTTACCCAAGCCATGCACCACCTGACTGGAACTCAATCACAATTTTTTAATTTGTGAGAACTGCCAGCATCCCCAGTCCTTCACGCAGCCCAGTCTATTCCTGGCCATAGATTTTCATTCCACAGCATCCTTCAATTGCAG
>NW_010330813.1:29594-32910 GCF_000700745.2 Antrostomus carolinensis
AAATAAAGACAAAATCCAGCAGACAGCTGCATGAAAAGAAAAATCTGACTTTTAAAAAACTTGAAACTATCTGCTTAAAATCTTAACTCACTCTTCTTTCTTTCTACAGTTCTATGGTACTCAACAAATGTAATTTTCCTGAATATTCTTATTTGCCTTGTGAAATCTATGATGCAGGTACTGGCAGACACAGAGATCCTGGCATCTGCATAAAAAGGTTAGAGGATGAGAGTGAGCAGAAGTTTGAATCCTTTCTTTTTCTGTAAAGCATGCTCCTCCAACCTTTAGTAAGGCCACTTTATCCAGGTACCTGTCCCATTCTGGGTTTGGAATAATTATTTTATTACTTCTGCAGGAAAGCAGCCCATGGAGATTGAGGAAACCTTTGAAGTGCTTTTCCACCCAATAAAGCAAGGCTCAAAGAATAAGAGAAGGAAAACTCAGGGCTGGTTATGGATTGTTTGGATGGTGTTGTCCCAGGGGAGATGCAGAAAAGACTAGAGCATGACTTCCCTCAGGCAACTTACAGAGTGTGTGTACAGCCTCTGTGTCTCGTTTACAGCTTGCCTCTTGTGAAGAATTGGGTGCTTGTAAAGGAAATCTCACCATTTTCCCTTATCTCTGCCATTTCCATCTCTCCTTATGGACTTTTATCATCTGCAGATTGCAATAATAAGTTAATACAGTTAAACCAATGCCTATGCAAATGATACCTTTGAGAGTGGGAAGAGTGGTGAAAGAGCTGTGCGTGTGGCATGATGTGTGCAAGGTAGAGCTGGGAGCTGTTGCCTGACAGCTGGGAATCTGTTTTCAGGCTACATTGCAAAATGTTAACTGTCCAGCCTCAGCATTTCCATTCCAAATCTTTCACTATGAAAGTAACAACAATAGAAATGACTAACAAAATAAAAACTGATGTTCCAGGGTGGAAAATTGTCCATCTGTATAAAGTACTATCTTCCTTCTACAAGTAATGTCATCCTCATCTGCCACATTACTCTCTGCCTCTGGGGAAAAAAATGTTCTACAGATCAGTCTCCCTTACTAAACAGTCCTAGTTCCAGTAAAGAAGAAGGTGAAAAAGATGTAGTTGATTTCACTGCAAAATGAGCCTTATATTTTTTCATAGCATTCCATTCATTCACTGAACCACCACTTTGTCCACAGTTCAGCTCCAATGAGCTGTAGGGCTACAGTTCACTTCGCAGAATCACAGAATGGCTGAGGCTGGATGGAACCTCTGGAGAGCATCTGGTCCAATCCCCGTGATCAAGCAGGAGTCCCTAGAGACAGTTGCCCAGGACTGTGTCCAGTTAGCTTTTGAATATTTCCAAGGATAGAGACTTTACAACCTCTCTGGGCAATCTGTGCCAGTGCTCCATCGCTCACACAGTGAAAAAGCATTTCCTGATGTTCAGAGGGAACTGCCTGTGTTTCAGTTTGTGCCATTGCCTCTGGTCCTGGCACTGGGCACCACTGAGAAGAGCCTGGCTCCATCCTCTTTTCATCCCCCTTTCAGGTATCTATATACTTTGATAAGATCCCTCTTGAGCTTGCTCTTCTCCAGGCTGAACAGTCCCATTTCTCTCAGCCTTTCCTTACAGGAGAGATGCTCTAGTCCCTTAATCATCTTTGTGGGCCTTCGTTGGACTTTCTCCAGTAGCTCTGTATCTCTCTTGTACTGGGGTGCTCAGAACTGGACACACTTCTATCTGTACATCTAATAAAATGTTAATATCAAATAATTAGAAAAGTTAATCTGTCATGTTTTCCTTGCTGTTTCATCATGCTTTCTGTACATAATTCGTGTTTTATACTCTCTGATCTATTATCAGATTTCATGACATTTTCTCAAGGAAAGGTTAGAAGTATGGCCATTAAATGTTATTTTTTAGTGATTATTATCTGAAAAAAAAATATATATTTTATCTTTGGAGAGGCTGAATTTGTATGCAGGCCAGATCAAATCTGGGTTACTTGTATCCCTGTCAACTTATATAAATCTCTGAACTTGTATTAAAGCCTACAGCCTCTTTCAGTTCTTTGTTGCATTTACATCTAGAACACCACAGGGAACACCCACTGAATTATGCATCTCTTAAGCTTTCTGGGTCAAATAGGAGCAAGGAAGTTGCAAAAGAACAATATGCACTGAAGGAATATTCTAATTGCATAAAGGTTCCTTAATTTTGTAGAGTTCACTATATCTTTGAAAGTACTTTCTTTCCTATTCATTTTAAAAGGAAGAAATATTGGATCTCATTTTCCCTGCAGAAACAATCATTTTCAATGCTGTTTATTCCACACATGCTATAATCCTCCCCAGGTTATACCCAAGCTTCATGCTGGAAGATGGTCAAATAAGGAGTTGTTTAAAACACAGCTCTCCTTTGGTTGTGCTGACTGTGATCCCACCTTCAATTCTCTATCTCAGAGAGAGCTTCTATGCACAAATCCTTCATGTGGACACTAATACAGAGAAGGTGGGACATGGCATTTTATTTCCTTCTCCTGCTCCCACTGAGGTCTTGGCACATGCCCAGAGATACTACCTAGGAGAACTGGAACCTAGTGAGACAACTAGAGGGGTTGAGGAGAAAGCAGAAACTCCTTTTGGTTCTTGTGGACCTTTTGACAATACACATATGCAAGATGTGATGCATTTCCAGCTTTTTTCCCCCCACAAACCACTCACAAGTACACGGGAAGAGAGAGAGACACAAGGAGTTGTGGAGTCCCTGCTATCTGTCTCCTTTTGGAGATTTTCATATGGATGTGCCCATGTTTCTGCAGATCTTCCGTAATCTTCATGGCAAAATTTAAAGACTAACCCAGAAATTAGTCTCATTATGCCTAATGCGGAGTAGAAGGCACTGTCCTCAAGGTATTCTTCTGTTACACATCACAATCTGGGACACAGTTTGTACTTCATTTCCTATGGAAATAGTCCCCGCTTTTCCACAGGAAGGACAGAAAACAACATCAGTAACTTTTCTGTGGAGACATGTACCTATTAAAGCCCACCCCATAAAACTAGATCATTTGGAGTCATATCATTTAAGTAAAGACAATGAAGCAAAATCAACAGATGTGTTTGTTATCATGTTTTCCACTGACTGTAGAAGTAGAGTATGAGAAAAGTTTCTAAAGCAGTAACTGGAAAAGAGTCTATAAGGGGAACCAGAAAGAAAAAAAAAAAAAAAGAGGATGCAACTTGTGTAAATCCAAAACTTTTTATTATTAGAATAATTATTTACTTACACAGGTGCAAGATCAGCCCTGGGTGGTCCCTGGGAAACAACTGGCCTTCTTTTCA
>NW_010330813.1:32945-34789 GCF_000700745.2 Antrostomus carolinensis
ATTCCTGCTCCCATGCTTGCATGCAGTAAAGCTGGCCAAAGATTATTGCATGCAGTATCCTTGCAGTCCTAATGTCTTTGTTCTGCTTTCCTGAGGTTCTACTGAGAAGCTACAACCTCTTTGCTGTTGACAGCCCAAGAAGCATGAAGACTCTTACTGAGCAGGAAATATAGGGAGTGAATAACCCTCAAATAACAGAACTGAAGTGAGGAACCAGAACTAAATGTCAGAGGAAAAAAGGGTAAGTAAGGACAAGATTGAAAGAAAAAAGGAAAAATAGGTTTCCGTTGCCAGCAGAAGGGACATAAAGAGTTACTAGAAAGGAGATTTTGGCTACGTGTCCTGGTGATTTTAGAATGTTTTTTTTGGTTAATTGACAAAGCAAAATCAGGCACAACAGGATTGAAATTCTTTTTCTTAGAAGGGATATATCTCATAGTGAAAAAGTAAATCGTGGTGCTGAAACTTGTGAAACAATCAGCATTTTTTTCTGGTTAAAACAGCCAGGCTTTAACTCTTACCAGAGCTTGAATATATAAACAGGGAACGTTACAAGCTCCATCTTGGTTGCTTAGAGTAAAACACTAAAGGCTGGCTTATTTTAATCTGAAGAAATTCTCCAGTTTACTGAAGACTGCTACCTCTCATTGGAAATCATCTGTCAAAAAAACGCCCATGGCTCCAATAACGGGCCATCATCAAATTCTGTTCTGCAACCTTACCTCTTGTTCTGCTTCTGGTTTTGCAGGGTTACATCACTACGACAATTCTCAGGTTTGTTGAGCTCCTTCAGGAACAGAAAGGGTGACAGCCCAAGGAATCACTCTGAAAAACACCAGTAATGCCACATTTAGGTCACTTCTAGAAGAGATACAAGCTCACTTCCCTTAAAGCTGAGAAAGGATTTGAATTGGGTCTTGCGCACCCTGGGTCAGCAGATGGTAAAATCAGCACAACCTTAATGGCTATAAAACTAGTTTCTCCCTCTCCTAATCTTTTCCTAGCTAAAGCTACATGGGGAAACAGAGGGTGAATTCACAAATACTGAAGTTTTCACTGGGTAAACTTCATCTGGAATGAATTACATCATTCACACACCCACAACAGGCTTCCTAATTACTGTTTTCCAAACATCATTTTTAGTTCATGTTTGTGAGATTAATTAAATAAGCACATACAGAGTTCATTTAGTAATCTCATGTCCTTTGCAAATTCTAGTAAACTTTGCATTTTCAGGCATAAACTGTGCAAGCTTTCCCCTAGTGACAAAGAAATAGAGACACACCAATAGATAGTCAGTGTCTGAATTCAGATTGCTATATCACCATCAAGATTAGAGCAGAGTTTCAGCCCCCGCCCCCATTTCATCTGCTTTGTTCGTACATTCATACCACACTTTCCTTGTCCTGGATCTGCAGAGCAGCTGTCCAGGCTGTTATCTGCTATCTGTACTCCAGGCAGCTTCTCCCCCAGCAGCAGTTATCAGCTGGTACCAGGCGAGAGCTGCCTGCAGGTTCCTCTAGACCTGCTGACATCTGGAGAGCTCAAATTATTGCCATATACTTGAGGAGCCCTCCCTGGAAGGCCAGAGAAAGGCTTGAGCTATGTTTGCAGCACTTGAAGCATCTTGAATGGTATCTGAGACCAGTTCCATGGGGAGGGAGAGCATAAAAATACCTTAGATATGGAGGAAGAACATGTTATTCCAAATGCTGCATTATACCCAGGTCTAGAGCAGCTGCCCCTGAGGGCTATGGCAACAGATCAATAAGTTATACTGCCCAAAGCTATTTGTTAGCACTGTAAAACTCTTTTTTTTTTTTTTCTCCTGCAGTAGATTTTCT
>NW_010330813.1:34828-38547 GCF_000700745.2 Antrostomus carolinensis
CAAGTAAATAAGCAACATGTCTCTTAAAGGCTTTTGGTAGAAATGGCTCAGAATTTATACATTCACATAAGATCTTGATTAAACATCACAAACTTGGAGGCAATTTTCATAAGAAGCTGTTTCATAGAAAACTTCTCCCTCCTCCCACTCATTATGGTGAATCCAGATTAATTCTGTCAAAGCCAATAACATTGATCTGGATTTGTACCATTGTATCTGAGAGCAGAATTTAGTTCATAGGGTATATTAAATGATGATGAGTATATTATGCACACTTTGTATGCAAATACATGTGCTCTCTTACTCATTCTCCCTCTCATATGATATTTATTTGCATAGTGTTATTTAAATCAAATAGACTGTTAACATCAAAGTTACAAAGCTGAGGTTCCCTAGAACAGAAAATGCCAGAAATAAGCTATCACTTTAATTTGCTTCCTTATAATTTTCATGATGATGCAGTTGATGCAGGAATCCTATCTCATCCAGTTATCTGCTGGGTACTTTTAACAGATTCAGTATTCAGCCTTTATGCACTGTTTATTTTGTTCTCGCTAGTTCACTTAGTGGCTGAGGGCCACTAAGCAAAAAACAGAAAAACAGTCCTTGAGGGGAAAACATCTTTGAAAAGACAAAGTCCTCGGGGAATTACTGGAACAGATACCGTATTTCTTTCTCTCTTTTCTTTACTAGTAGGCAGATGGACAGTCAGCTACTTAATCCTTGTAAATGCAGCATCTCATGACAAAGCTCTACCTCTTCTCTTTTTTTTTAATTCTCAATTATTTTAACAAGTTCAGAATCTGTCCCCAAATGCCTTCCAACTCTGAGCTTTCTCAGTTTTCTCTGTGATTGTCTGTTGTTCTTCCTTTTTTCAAGTAAGTGGAGAAAACTTTCATTAAAAGTCAGCCAAATAGAGACTATCATAAGATATGCACACAAAAAGCACTATAGCAGGCTGTTAGGATGGGGGAGGGAGGGCAGAGTGTTTCAAGGGCTTTTGGAATACAACCAGGAGGCTTTAAACAGAGCCTTGCAGAATCCTTGCTAAACTCCACATAGTTGTCATCTGACTACACTTTTTTTTTTTTTTTTTTTTTTTTCAAAATGCATTGGTCATCTTCATAAGGAAATGGAACTTTAAAAAATCCTTTATTATAATCCAAAAGGTCATTTAGACATGTCAGGCCACCTTGTTGTACGCCCAGTTATGCTTCAGATTTCAGTGGCCTTTCAAGAGTAAGAACTATTAAATGGGAGTAAAAGTCCTTATGCATTTCCATTCAAAGACCAATTCAGCCAGGCAAATCTGGTATGAAAGTGGAAGTCAATTTGACACAGCCCTTTGCAGCACAATGCATGTGAGCTCTTTAGTTGTTCTTATTATTTTTCCTTTTGGGAAGTACCACATGATATCAAAAAAGCTCCAGCTAGCATTTTGCCCTCCAGCCCATTGGCTGTATGCTGACATACTTACTGGCAGGAATATATAAAAAATAGGACAAATATTTCAAGGAAGGAATGCAGCGCGAGGTCTTGTTACCGAGCAACCATGTTTTTAAAAGGGCATCTGACAATCATTGCCACTGAGAATCTGATGGCCTTCTAATTATCTATTGATGGAGAGGTCAGAAAAGTATAAGATTTATAAAGGACTGTGAAAACAGCAATAAAAACATAGTAGAAAATGGATACTTAAGAAGGATTTTTCTAAAATGTCAAAGTCATTTTGATGTCTGTCCTTCCGTTCCATTTAAGACCTTAATGGAAATGACCAGCCTTTTTAATAGACATTGGTAAAATTACATTCAAAGGAGAAATATCAACATATGTTCTTATTTGTTCTTATCTTGCCTTCAGCCATAGGAGAGAGGGAGCCACAGCAAGCAGGCACATTAATGTTTTCAAATGTTTTCATTCACCCAACTTTCAAATGTTAAGGAATAACTTTATGACAGCTGTGCTGTGAAATATTCCAGATGTAACTACTAGTGGCTGCCCAAGGTCAAATTCTGGGGTGAAGCTTGAAATGTGGTATCAGTAAATCAGCCTTTTGCATTCAAGCTCTCTAAAATACTCTAGTGCTGTATATGAGGAACAAGACTGTCATGTCACAGAGTTCAAAAGGAGAAGAACAAATAGGGGCCAATTAAACTTAATTTTTTCACCTTCTTCAAATATTTCTTGTTTTCTTTATTACTGTGTATGGTAAGATCCAAAATCTGTTGATTGGTCTCTTCTGGCTTTATAAAATTATTTGGTTTTACATTATAATGATACTTAGATGTCTTTCCAGAGAGAAAAAAAAAAAAAAAAGATCTGCTGGTAGAGACTGTCTGGGCAAACAAACTGTAAGAGTCTATTAAGTTTACAGTCTCATCACAAGAGGTGAAAAAACAAGGCCAGAGTCTTGCTCTAGGTCACTGAAGTGAGCTTCAAATGTAAACCTTGAGTTGCAGTCTCCGTCAATACTTTTATACTCTGGGCTACACTACTTACTCTCTTATTATAAAATAATCATGCTTGCCTCAGGACTTTTAGGACTTGAAAGTCTTCTCCAGGATGTCTGACAGTGCTAATAGCAATAGGTGCCACAATCAGAGCCATTGCAGAAAGACAGGAGTAGGAAATGTCTGGGGAGAAGGTGACCTCAGGCCCAGTACAACCTAAAATAAAAAAGAGGATAATACAAAAATGCTTTCCTTGGCCACAAGATATACGCTGAGCATGAGGTTAGGGAAGAAAGAGGAGAACAGCCTGGGACACTGGCAATCATCATCATTTCTCCCTGTCCCTTCTCCCAGCCCAGACTGGTGGCTTCCTGGTGTCAGTAGCTTCCTCAGCTGTTATCAGAAGAGCTAGAGATGCAACCCACATAAAGCAATAGGCAACGCACTGTGAACACTCTGAGTAATCCTATCCAAGAGGAGGATCAAGGGGCTAGGAAGCTTGGAGCCCAGTGTCCGTGGCCACGGAGTCCAGGAGCCAGCCTGCAACCACCCAGCTTCACTTAAGTCTGTACTCTGCACACACTGTTGGTGAGCACCAGGCAAGTACATGCTCTGATGACCACAGAGCCTGCTGAAGAGTCAAGGAATAAGCAGTGAGGAAAAGCAGTGTGAAAACAGATCGTGGGAGCAGCTGAATTTGCCAGCAAGCACTCTGCCACCAACACAGCGCTACAGCCCAGGAGGTGTGAACAGGCTGTTGTCCTGAAACATCTAAAGGTGGTCTCAGCTACTCAGGGAGGTGGCAGCTTTTGCCACTGGTGTGAAACAGATTTCTTGCCTACTTGGATAGAAGTGTTGCTTCCATCTCCTTCAGCGTAAACAAACAAGAGCCCTATGATCTCACAGGCATCTTTTTTTGTAAGGCATGTTTCTGAACTCACTCCAAATGCCTTCTCCTTATACATTCACAGACTGCTGTGGACAGGAAAGTGTGGGACACATAGTAGTGTCTCACTGTCAGAGAAAATAGCTGCTGACAGTTTATGCTTGTTCTTCAGAGGGTTTTTTCTGTGATTTATTTAAGACACAATTCTGACGAAACATGTACCAGACACCTTTAGCTGAATCAGAAAAATGTATCCATATGGAGAATGGCAGAAACATCCCATCCTGTGTGTGGAAAGAAACTTTCATCCCTACAGATCTTCCTTTTGAATAAAAAGGGCTCTGCTATTCCCACAACACTGTTGCAGTACAACAACTAAACTC
>NW_010330813.1:38580-77223 GCF_000700745.2 Antrostomus carolinensis
AGGAAGGGTGACCCGATGAAATGCTTTTTCCATTTGGCCTTTTGAAGAATTCTGGAAGGGAATCTCTGGGGGTGCTACCTCCCCTAGAACTCCTCCACATATGTGTCTTCAATGGTCCTCAAGGTTGTGATGACCACAGTTAAACTCTGAGATGTGGTAGTAACAAATAGCCTTGTTTCCAGTCCTGCTTTTGATCCCTTCTTCTGCTGCTCCCAGCTGGCCTCCCTGGGTGGATTCTGGATGTGGTTTATCACTTGTTTTGCAGAGGCTGTTGATGGACCCTGTTACCATCACCCAGCTTTGCCTGCTAGAGGACAGTGCCCTGGTCAGTGAGGGCACTGTGCACACTGGGGTTACCTTCAGGTCCTGGCTTACCCCCCTAATGATGGCTAACCACCCCCTTCAGGGGGACAGCACCCATAGCATTTAGGATCTACACAATGAGTGTAGCTGACAATCTGCATATACTGCTGTATGTGTGGAGAGCACATCTAATGTCCAGTGGCTTCCACCTGTCCTGCTGCTAGCAGTCTTGCTCTTGAAGACTGACTTTCTCCCTTGTTTCCTTTCTGTCCGAGATGTTCACATTTTCTTTACTTGATTTTATTTCTATTTTTTTTTTTTTTTTCCTGCCAAATCTCTGTCTGGAAAGTTCCAGGGATAGCAGCTCAACCTTGTGAGAAATCTGTGGGCATGCTGGGGGAAAACAGTTGATAGGACTTGTCATTTGTGTGTACAAGCCTCCTCCCCTCCTCTACATTATCTAGGTTGTTCAAAACATGACAGACAGTGATGTTGAAAGGGTAAAATGCTATGATAAAATAATGCTCCAAAGAAGCATATTCTACACTATGGTTCCTCCCCCTGCTCTAAAAGTATGAACATAAATCATGTTGCTGGTTACATTATCACCCCACACTGCAATCAGGCATTCATAAGATTCAAATCCACTGAAGTCATCAGCAGCCTTTGAGTTAACACATCCAAGAAGGTCCAAGAAGTATTTTGCAGTACTTGGTTTTCTGGTTTTGCAACATAGTTTGGTCTTTTGGAAATGGCAGTCAGCAGAGAGAAGCCTGAGTTGTAGATAAAAAATTAGCATATTTTTGTGTGCTTGAACTGATTCTACATCCATTCGAACATCGTTTTCTACATGCCCCTTTGGCATGATTCAAACTTCACCTCCTGTCACTGCAAAAGTCCATGGTATTCATTCTTAATATGACAGAACGTTACTGTTATGTAATATTTATAGCAAGCCTTCCTAAATCCTCTAAATTACCTAAAGTATGCAAAAATTCAAGCTATGCATCAAGGACCAAGCACAACAGCTTTCAGTTGTGGGAAAGAAAAAAGAAGTTTAACTCTCAGTTTCCTGGATTTGACAAGCTTAATCCTAACCCAAAACATTTGTTTTAATGCATTTCTCTGTGATTTGGGAAATAAAGAACCATTAGTCTCCATTGCATGTGCACACAAAACCAACTTCGGTGTCTCCAACCATACCATTTAATACACAAAAGATTTCTTCATGAACTGTGCTCTTGTCTGGACAGATAAGACTTGTGTAGCAGACGTATGATCTTCAGGTGTCTTAGTAAAAAACTTTCCCTAGTGTATCCTAAAAGTCCCCGATACAAGCTGATTCAGTTTTCTAGTTAGGAAGCATTGGACCAAATAAAATAGCTTGAAAATAACCATGAAGTCAGAAAATGAGCCTGTCAGGAGCCTTTAAGAGTTCCAGCCTTCTGCACAAAAGGACAATCCAGGCTCCTCCTCATAGTTTATCTTCTGCTTTACTCTTGAAGACCTCAGTGCTGGCAGTCACATCTCCTCCCTGTGTATGTTAGAATATAGGTACTCACTTCCAGCAGAAACTTATCGTAGTCTCTGACCTAAATCTTTCTTGATACAATCTTATTTTATTTCTTCTTATCTGATTCACTGAGGTTATAGAGAGAATTTATTCCTTTTCTCTTTTCATCTTTACTTGTAGGTTACTATTTTGTCTTCTTCTTTGTCTTTCATTTTTTCTAGGATAAACAAGTCCAAGTCTTCTAGTCTTTGCTCATAGGTCCTGTTTTCTAGATCTCTCTCTGACGGTCTTCTCTGCCCTATCTCCAACTGTTCCACATATCAAATACTGAACATCTTCACTTGCCTTAGATAGGACAGTCCTGCTAAAACATCCTGGTGTTACTCATCCTATGTGCCTAAGTCACAGTAATGGGGCAGATGGCATCGAGCAGAATGTATTTGTTTTTTGCAGATACAGGTTGACAAGGCGGTGCTTTTCCTACTGTCAGCATAGTTGGCCTAAAGAGACATTATAGTAGCAGGAAAGAATGTACAAGTTTACTTACTGCCTTACAGTTTTGGTCAACTCTAAGCCACAACTTTGTATGTCTAATTTAACATTCATAGGCATTTTTGTGCATATATATACTCATAAGCATGTATATAGGTATTTTATATATATATATGATCACACACATATACACATATGCCAGTATATGTATGTGCATGTATACATAGTGTTATATATAAGCACACACATACATATCCAACAAGCAATTCTTCCTTCACTTCCCTTTGTGAAATGTGGAAGGAAGTACAATCTCATTCACAGTAAAAGAGCCTATGCAGCACAGGACAGATGCCACTAGACAGCAGATTGCTTTTGCTGGGAGAAAATTGGTGAAATTTTACACTAAAGGGCAAGGAACTTTACTGGACCTTTTGATGATCTCCTTCTGTACTGTCACAGAATCTTGCTAGCACAAAGTCAATAAAGCAGCTTTGTTTAAATAACCCATTACTGTTCATCTCTTATTCAGACCACATCACCAAATAAATGACTGCTGTGTCTGTTTTTTGATCAATCCTTCTTTGTTTCAGGCTGCCACAGAGGTTTTCCGGATTAACTCCCAAGTAAATTAACTAGGTCCTGGTGAATGGACGACACTGAATAGGGCAGCCACCCAGAAAAATTACATACCTGACAGGGGCTGAGAATCTGTTTCTTGTTGAGCAGTACTAAAACCAAGATGTAGACATGTAAATATTAGTACTGAAATGCATGTGAAGTGATTGAAAATTGTGCGTGCATAAACTGTCCTTCACTGATATATGAAGGTGGTGAATTAGTAGATCTTGAGTGTCAAACAGTTTTTCTCAAATTTATCTCAGTATTTCATGTGAATCAAGTCAAAAAGTGATTAGCTGAGCTAAGCCCAGTTGGAGAGATTGGTGTTGCTGAAGGGGACAGCCCTTGTCCCTCCTCCTCCTCTTCCTTCTCCTTTCTCTTCTCACCTTGCTCTGACCTCCCAGGGAGCTGATACAACTCAATAAATCAGCATAAAACTAAGGGAAAACACCAGAGCAGAGTTTTATTGGCTTAGTGAGCTGCACTGGATCACCCTGGGCCATCCAGCTAGACTTGCTCCTTTCAATCATGCACTCACGCCCCAGGGTCTTCTACAGCTTTTGTGTACCATCTTATTACATGCAAGAAGTTGTCCAAGGCCCATGGACACTACCATAAAACATATGAAGTTTAATCAGCTGCTCTGTTTGCTTATCCATTTGGTAACCTTCCCCTGGAAAGTGCAGCTGAATTTACCTTTGTATCAAAAGAGAAATATAAGCTTTTGGAGGAGACATTCAGAGCAGAAGTCCAACTTTACCTGCCTCAATCAGCTTTTGGAGAAATATATGTCCCAGGGAGGCACAGGGAGTACTAGGATAAATACTCCCTCACAGCATTAGGTAAAGGCTAGTTACGAGCACTCCTCCTGCCACCCCAGTGATAATATCAAAGATGAGGGGAAGATGATTGGACCCAAAATCCTGAAATATAGATATTTTATATAAAATAGCTTGCAAAAAAAAAAAAAATCCCCTAAGAGAAGATGCATTTTTAAAAACTTAATTTCCCATTAGGAGAAGTTCTTATTCATTGAAGTGATATTAAGAAAATGCATTTTTTCAGTTCTGATAAATAAATAGCAGCTCTAGAAATTATATTTTGTTATCAATTTTCAGGCCTACTTCACTAATGCTAAATTGAAAAACTATGATATGGATTAAAACCCTTTGTAAACTTTAATAAACAGTGTCAGTAAAATTTATTGTATGTTGTTATTTATTGAAAAAAAAAAGATAAAAGAAAAATATAAATATTTGCAGAAATAGCAATTGAAACTCAAAAATAATAACCTGGAATATTATTATTATTATTATTATTCATTTGTGAAGGCAAGAGTTTACTCTTATGTTTAGACAGGCAAGACTAAAACACTAATTTTTCACTGAAAGCAGAAAAGCTTTCTGCTGGAAAAAAATTTGCCTGTTTAAGTTATGGCAATAGAAGGATACCTACAAGTGGTATCCTTCTTGGATAAGTGACAACCATATCTCTTGAAGTCAATGGAATTATTCTGTTAGAAAAGAGATAAAAATTAGACCAAAAAGTCTGAAAAAAATACCTAACAATCTCCTGCCACAAAGGTTTGGCACTGAAACAGAAAGCTTGGAAGTATTTGTGTGTGTAAGTACCTGTTATTGTTTTTGTGTTATTCTGGAGCTTCCATTTCTATCTTTGGTTGGGATGTTTGTATTAAAACAATTGAAATTCACATTTCAGAGCAGTACAATCTGTTTAGGTTCATTGCATATAGAGGACTCCTGCAAAGACTGAAATATGGTGTGTCCGTATTCAGATTCAACCTGACTCCACTGTGCTCAGTGGTAATGTTGCTGCAGATTTTAATAGATCCACATATCACCTGAAAATTTGGGTGGAAACCAAATCCTACAAAAATCCACCTTTCTAGGTTTCTCTGTATGAATAAGTCTCACTCCAGTGCACGGGACCATACCTCTCCCAGTCCATAGTTAAAATCATCACCGTTCCCTGTAATATGAACCTTACATTAGTGTGTTACTTTACTGTGTGTTTTAGTGGATCTTCAGTCCCTGTGCAAAATTGGTAGTGCCTTTAAAGTTCAGCTGCATTTTACTCCATCTTGTTTTACTGTGGGGTTTTTTTTTTCCTTTCAGAGGACCAAGGCAACAGCAAAAGAGAAAGATGATTCAGCAGGCTACTGCTGATATCAGCAGAACTGCGGTTCAAAAATGTGAGGCTGGGCAGCAAAACTATTCCTCTTCTTGCATTCCAGGGAGCAAGCTGATTTTCCTCTTCTCCTCAGTATATCATCCGAGAGCACTAAGCAGAACTAATATTTTGAACAGACAGACCGATATAGATGATACAGAGACTTCCTGACCCTTCTCCCCTTGCAGAGCCACAGCTGCACTGAATCTTGTCTGAGGTTCCGGCAGAGTCATATCAGTTCTTTCACTGCGCATTTATTTTCCATGCTCCTTGAGTTTCTGAATTCAAAACACCATAATATCAAGTATTCACTGTGAGGTGGTCAGACACTGGAACAAGTTGCCCAAGGAAGCTGTGGATGCCCCCTCCCTGGAAGTGTTTAAGGCCAGGCTGGATGAGGCTTTGAGCAACCTGGACTAGTGGAAGGTGTCCCTGCTGATGGCAGGGGGGTTGGAACTAGATGATCTTTAAGGTCCCTTCCAATCCTAACCATTCTATGATTCTATGAAGTAAAATGCACTTTTTTTCCTCACTCTTTTTATTTTCCAGGATGGAAATGGAAATAGGAAAGTTAAAAGCTTTGCAAACTTGCAAAAAGTGACTCAGGAGTTGCCAGATTTCATTCATTTCTAATAATGCACTTAGAAGAGGGAAGCTTTCAAGTCTTGAGTTTACACAGGAGCTGATATTGTCCTGTTAAGATAACATCCTCTTCATGAGGTGCCACCCTGGGCAAAGACAGTCCCTCAAGCATGAGCATCTCAGAACTGTTGTCACTTCACCTCTGTGAAGCTCTGGGACCCCAGGCCAATCTGGAATGAGCAGAATGTACCCTTAGTACTTTCTGTGCTGTTAAAAACAAGCTTTGGTTTATATGCCAATGAAGTTCATAATGTCAGTTTTGCCACTGGCAGAATATGTTCTGTGTCCACATAGTTCCTCTTACTTGCTGCAAAATAGCTCTGCACAACAAGTAAAATGAGAATGCTTCCTACAGGTTTTAAACTAGATGATGAGTTTTATATTGTATTGAGATCTCAGACCAGGAGCTAGTAATGGCTTTTTTTAGCAGTGTGCCGTGAGAATGCTCAGCTAACAGAAGTGTGTCCTCAGGACCTGCTGACATGTTTGGAAAGAAGGTGCAGTGTGGCTCTTCTTCTTCAAAGTCAGTGATGTATCACAGCCCTCCAAAAAGTTAGCATTGGCATATGCAGTACTGTCAATTTTTGTGCTGTTGTGAAACTTCTTTTCTAGGGATTGGCACTCAATGCCACTACATTCATGCATAAGGCAAATGCCAAAATCTTTTCCCCTACAGCAAGCAAGTGCTTACCTAAGTATTGGATTCTTCCTTTCTTTCACATAAACCAGCTTGAAATAATAAAATTTAAAGCGATGAAGAAGCAAAACACTTCTTGAAAACATATTTTCACAAATTGCACTGCAGAACTTAAAAATGCCTTTGAAAAAAAATATACATTCCACTGTTCTGGGAAACTGTTATTGTTCCTAACTGTTACTGCTCACTCTGAGGCATCTGTCCTCTAGTTTATACCTGCATCTGTCCTAGGGATATGATCCTAACAAATACTGTTCACTCCTACATACTCTGGATGAAATCCTATTCTCTCCAAAATCAATGGCAAAACATCCTTCACTGCAGCCAAAATTTCTTTCTGTACTTATAACTACAGTTCATTCCCTGTCTCTAGTGTAAGTTTCTCTCTGCACGATGCTGGCATGCTCCTTCCATCTGGCTCCTAACATATTAAATTTCCTACTTGTTTTTACAAATGTATAGCCAATGGTTTCCAGAACTCCATTCCTAGATCACCAACTTGCACACAATTTGTCAAAACTTAGTTAAAATATTCAATGTCCCCACTGGCCTAAGAATGACAAATGGGATGTCTGTTCCTCATATTTCTTTCCTTAGGAAGCTCTAGAAACTCCATTTATGTGAACTGAAATCCACTATCAGAGACTAACCAAGATAAACTTGTCTGGTAAGTGATACTTCTGTGCGTTTGCTGATGTAGTCAATTAAAGCAATAACCTAATATCCGTGGGCTGGCACCATTTCAAAATACTTCCCTAGTCTTTTCCCATGTCTGACTGACTAAGGAATCTGGATGCAACACTGACATGAACTTTACAGATGTTTTTTCTACATATTTGGCAAAGACGCATTTAATCATTGCTGATTAAAACTATAGCCCAACCAATGATTATCTCTAACTGCACCCCAAATATAACAGGATCTGGTTTTGACATATCCCTGCTACATCTCGTGCAGACACTGAGTGGCCTTAGGTTTTTGCTCAGTGGGAACAATTATAAATGCAGACAGCACAGAAACTCCTTCGGCTGCTGCTCTGTGCCTGCTTACAAGTGGTATAGCATGCTGCTAAAGGAATGACACTTGAATGATGCTATAGCCGTGAATAACATTGACTTTATCTCCATTACAGCCCTGCTGTAAGGATGTTTTAAAGAAAAAAAAAAAAATTCCTACAATGTGATTTGTTGGATTCAGATTGGAATTTGTGCCACCAGCTCTCCAGCTTCATTCCTTCATGCTTCATCTGCCCAATTATCAAATCCCCTGTTGTACAAAGACACAATTCAGCTGTTCTGAGGGCTTAACTGTGCCCTCAGATACAAGGATGTGCAGTGCTCTGCATCTTGTAACATCAAAATGCACTGCAGTCAGTTTTCACTGGGTACACAGAGATGCATCCACATCTGAATACTGAAGTAAACAAGTAAACACAATCCTAAAGATCATTTAAGGAGACAAACACACATTCAGATGCAATGAAATGCTGACCTTGTCAAACCAGGAACATACACCAAAACAGCACTGGAACGTGAATGCTGGGAAAACAGATGCTCAGATTTACTTGTGCTGTCCTCCAAGAGTATATATTCTGGATGCGCAAGTTCACTGTAAACTAGACTTTTATCCAAACTACTGAATATCTGACATTCTCTTTCATTTTGGGTAAACAGCTATTTCCTTTCCTCTGAAAGGTTTGTGTCATGGCCTTACTTCCACATTGACTGTCTTCCTATCAGTTCATCTCCCTGATTATCAGCCACTTCTGAGAAAATCTCTATGATCTGAGATGTTTTAGGTGGGCTTGCAGCTTTTATATCACATGTTACAAATGAGGATTCTTTTGTGTGCTGGAATGGCCAGCATGCTGACGCTGAGAAAATGTTTAAAGAGAAATACTACAGAAAAAGAGAATGCAGGCAGAGCTCCATTCCAGAACGATGCACCCAAACCTGCTTTTGGACAGTATTGAGCCATGTATTTGTCCACTCTTTACAGAGTTTTACACTGTACTGCACCTTTTTCTATGCAAAATAATAGATGTATCATTATAATTCACATCAGTCACAGATATGTGATTGAGGCCAGTCATAGGATATTTTCTAGTCCTCAGAAAGGAAGGAACCATACTAGTCCTACGACTTTCTGCCATAACAGAGCCCCAAATAGCATAACCAGGTGCTAGCTGGTACCCATGGCAGTGACATGGATCACTTGCCAGCCAAGGGCTGAGTGACAGCTGAGAAAGAGTTATCATCTGTCCCCTTTGGCACCTTCTCCAACAGACCCATGCAAATCAGGAAGAGAAGACTTCGTTGCCCTGGTGTTGCCTCTGTAGGCAGGCATGTGGCTTCCACAGCACGCCCTATTTCATGGTGCCGAGGAAGGTTTCCACACCTCCTCCTTTAGATATCTGCAGTTCCAAGAAAACGGAATTGTGTCCTCTCCTCCAGCTTGTCAGTGAAAAGAGGCAGGAGCCTGCAGGGAGACATTCAGAGCACTTAGGTTACAAGTCTGCAATAGTCTGCAATAGGCAACGTCTGTCCCTCCATCACGTGCACGTATTTCCCTTGAAGGAACTAACCATGGAGAAAAAGCTTATGAATGGTAAAGGTAGGAACATTTGGCTATCAACAAGTAAAGAGAGAACTTCATTCCTTACAGCTTCTTCAGCACTTTGAAGCTCTTCACCCTACAAAATGTTATAATAAAGGAAAATTAACAAATGGAGACAAACAGATTCAAATGCTTTCTCTCTCTGATGAAACTGTTAGACTTTTGTAGCATGGTTAGCTGGGGAGTACACAAGCAGACCTATTCTTTAAAAGCAGCCTTCATTTTTACTGACAGGCTGAGCTGTCAGAATTCATTATGCATACAGGTAAAATCAAAATGCAGATCTCTGCAGGAATAAATACCTATGCAGCCAAGGTGCTGCTTTGCTATGATTACTACTCAAAAATATACCAGGTATGAGTTCCTGGAAAAGTTCTTGTTAAAACAATAAATGAAAAATAATGGACATGTGGCACCGAAGCCTTCTTAAAAGGTTGCATAGAAGACTTTATCATTTCAGAAGCACTGAGTTTTCCCTTTTCAGCATAGCAAGAGGTTGCTAGGCTCCTCAGAGAATAAATAAAATGGAGGTGTTCATTTTTCTTTTTCAGTAAAATATGGATGAAGCACCTTTGTCAAAATCTATTTGGCAAACTGCAAGGTGTATCTTGAATTACTGCATTTTATGTTTCTGGACACAAAGAACATCATCTTTCAAGATGGTCCAAAATAACGGTCGCAGTGAAACAAGAATATTGAATTTTGGTTTATTACAATCTACTAGGTAATAAAACTGTCAGTGTCACATTTGGACAATTTTACTGAGTGGAATAAATATTTGTAAAGGTCAGTGTTTTTCACACTGTTTTTTAGATGCTCACTGACCATTTTGTGGTTTTACTACAGTTTTTGGCTTCATTGTCATAAAAATTGTTGCCTTGAGAGAGCTTCAGACTTATAAATATTAATGTGTATTTTCTGTCTGGATTAATAGGACTGACTGGTAGGTGAGTGTCCCAAAGACTAATGAATCTTTTTAAAAGTCTTGGGTCACTTCGGAGTGGTGCAAGTATGCTAATGATTGAATTGTGCCTGTATTTGATGAACTCAAGGTGGGTAAGTAGAACAGAGAGGCAATTCCCCTCTGTGAAGAGGAGAAAACAGAATCATGAAAAAAAATCATTTAAGACTCATGAGATGTGCAGATATGAGGGAGCTCCATCCATATCCCCATGCAGCACTACAGCCACATATGTATATATAAATGTACGTGTATGTGTATGGCCATTTGAAAATATCATTGCCTGCATTGCATTTCACTGGGAAAAAAGAAGACAAAGAAAAGAGCTTCTCACCTTCAGACCAGCCTTTACAAGCACCTGGACTGCAGCCTGGCTTTAGAGCTTAGGGAAATCTACAGCTGGCTGAAAGGTTTAGTGAGCCGTGTGCCTGCTGGCTTCAGTCCTTTCTGTGTTTATTCTCTTTCAGTCGAGGCTCAGACCCAGGGAGTCCCAGGGACTTGTGCACCAAAGCCCTTTGTGCCAGTCTCCCCTCCGCACTGGTCACAGGTCCCTGTTCGCAGCAGGTTCTCAACCGGTGGAGTCAGATGGTCTGATCTGGGTCCCTGCCTGGGAGGCAAAAGCACTGTGAATAGAAGAATAGAAACATGCTCCTTCGCAATTAGGTATTTGTATGAAGAATAACCTCGTTTGTGAGAACGATCATGAATAGCGAATAAAAGGAGGTATGAACATGATCACACTGAACAGCTGCTCAAAACTGGAACAAATGTTGGCAAATACTCATTTGCAGTATTCTTCTAGCTCTGGATTTCTTTTCCCCCCCCTCAGATATGGTCTCTACTTGAGTGGCTTAGCAAAATAAAGACAGATGGCAATGGATTATCTCTAACACTTCATTAATTGCAATGCAGCCATTACAGTATTTCTAAAGCACTCACTAGAGCTTTGCCTGATGATTTCCTTTGAACTGAGTCACATGCCACTTAGTGAGTAGGGACCTAATACGAAATTGTGACTTATTAATTAAGAATGCCTATGTTAGTCATAACAGCATATAAATACATTAGTAAATTTCATGGCTGAATATATTGCATATTTAGGAGAACTTTTTTAGTGTAAAATAAGAAGCAACAAATTCTTGCAGAGGCATGTCTGCCTTGGACTGCCTTGCAGTCATGGCACAGTGAACAGAATCAAGTCAGATTTTAGAGCCTAATTCACTCTGATGTCATTCAGCTTTCAAAATTAGGACCCTAATTTCCTTTTCCAAAATTGGCTTAAGCACATACAGCCAAACTGAGAGATGATTCAAAGTGTAAAGATGCAGATAACACACACTGAAATTACTAATGCAACCAGGTACTTATTTTTAATGACCTCAGAGGCTATCTGGAAATCTCTTGGATATATTTCTTTCTGTTTATAAAAATGTGATTCATCCAATCCTGGATTAGAAGTAATAGCAGGTGATTTAAGTAACCCACTACCCTCACACCTGAGGATAAGTGACAGCATGTGCCTCATTTCTTTAATTCTCTTTTAGATAAGCAGTAGGTTGAAATATATGTGAAAAAAAAAAAAAAAACCACGTGTTGAACAATTTTGAATAATATTTTTTTTTAAAAAAACCCCCATAGATAATGTGCAGAAAGGGAAAGTATTACATTAATAAAGGAATGCCCAATACTGATAGAGAGCAGCTTTAGGTAGTAACTGCTAGGCACTTACCTAAAACATTCTCACATTTCCATTTTTTTCTTAAAAATCATGAGGAGTTCACCTACCTTCTCACTGCATATCAGACGGGAATTTTGCACCACCGACATTCACAACACCAACAATCACAACTCAGTAGAGCTATCAAAGCTCACAGACACACATCCAATGAAGAGCTGATTATCTCCAGCAGCTGCACAACCAGTACAGCTTGCATGTCCAAAGAGAGGATATGTGCAGCAGTCAGAAGGATGAGAAGTGTGTGTCACATGGACATATTTAGACAGTAACAACTATGTGAAAGGAGGGTGTAGAGAGGTGGGGGTCTGTCTGTTCAACCAAGTAACAAATGATAGGACAAGAGGAAATGGCCTCAAGTTGCACCAAGGGAAGTTTAGATTGGGTATTAGGAAGAATTTCTTTACTGAAAGGGTTCTCAGGCATTGGAATGTGTTGCCCAGGGCAGTGGTGGAGTCCCCACCCCTGGAGGTATTTAAAAGTGGTGTAGACATAATGCTTAGGGACATGGTTTAGTCGGGGACTTGTCAGTGTGAGGTTAATAATTGGACTCAATTAACTTAAAGGTCTTCTCTACTCTAGGCAATTCTGTGACTCTGTGAGGGAAATAAGAGATGGAGAAAAGGTGTAAGCAAGTGAGAAGTGACACAGAAGTGACTAATATGAAGTGTTTCTGAGGAGGATGCTCCCATTGCACCCTGGGTGCACACTGATCCCTGAGGAGATGCTGGTGGCCCAGGGCAGCTAGGGCCACGCTGAAGGTCCAGTACCATGTGTGGTACATCCACACAGTTCACTCAGCCAAAACCTGCCATGCTGTCCCAGTCTCCTTCCCCAGGCTTTCACAGGCAGTAGATCCCACAGCACAATAATAGTCAGTGCCCAGACCCCACTGGCCATAAATTGCCTTGCCCCATGCATGTAGGACACTATCACCAACCCTCTTCCAGAATGAGCAACAGCTCTTTTCCCTGTACTGGACTGAGCAAACTTTCAGCCCTTCCCTCCCTTTCCAAGGTGTCACCACTCCACCAGACTCAGCATAGTCTAAAGAGAAACTCTTCATCCTGCCAAGCAGGATCTTTGGGTCAATAAGCAGTTACAGCAGAGAGAGAGGCAATAGCTCTGCATCCATCACTGGAACAGTCCAATCCTGGTGTCACAAACAAAATGGCAAATAAAAGGGGAGTCAGAAAGAGCAACAAAAGTAATTTGTGCTCTGGATAGTCCAACTTAGCTACTGAAATCCGAGGTGCTCAGCCTTAATTTGGCTCAGCAATAATAGATTTAGTTTGGCTAAGCAATAATTCAGTCACAGTCTAATAGTGCCAATATGAGGGAAAAGATTACTGACTGTGGTGGCTCTTTAATTTTGCAAAGAGAGAAGAAAAAGAAGAAAAAAAAAAAAGAAAAAAAGAAAAGTAGATTAAATAGGAGCAGAAGTTAAACAAAATCAAACCAGAAATAGCACATTCCCAGCAGCAAGGGTGGATAATTAGCCACTAACACAGTTTCCCACTGTATGTGGTGAAGACATTAAGTCTTCACATCAAGATTGGATCTCTTCTCTTCTATTGAAACAGTTTTATCTTTATGCAGAAATCCCTGAGGTTTTTTCTGACATGCGTTGTCCTGAATGTTGGACCACATATTTTTTTTATATTTTTTTCTAGTCTAATGACTATTTCTGAACAACATGATCTTCATGTACCAGGTTGCTAAAAAAGTGCAAGCAATGTTCTGTTGACTTTTTGTTCTACTTTGCTTGTCATTTATTAAGAGGGTTCTCTCAAGAGTCCGAGTATGTGCTAGGCTCCCCTCAGGTTCTCCCCAGATGAGTTAGAGGATGAGATGCAGCTGGGCCTTCAAAGGGGTGTTGCAATGCCCAGTGTCCCCTGCCTCTCCAAGAGGAATCTGCTGCACTGGGCTGGACACCGCAGCTCACCATGGAGTGCTTGAGGAGTGCTGGGTGCTCTGAGTGGGAGTCAGGACAGGAAGCACACTGAGTAGGGAAGTACCTAGAGTAGCTTCTAGAAAACACTGCGATACAGACATTCCTTTCTCCTTCTGGCCTAATTCTGAAATGCAAGGGAGTGACCAACGCTACCTGTGGACTCAGCTCAAAACCTACTCTTAAATTAGACAGCAAGGTGTTGCTTTCAAAATCGAGCTAGGCTCACCCTTGCCTTGTAAAGCAAAGGAGCTGGCAGTTCTGCTCATCAGCAGCAATTCACCATCAGAGGGCACTTGGCCAAACACAGGTCTTCCTCAGATCCTGGGACGTGGTTTCAAACCCAGCCTGTTTTAGACAATAAACAAAACTGTGAATGTGAGCACTTTCCAAACTTTGCACTGAGTACACGGTGTCAAAAGTCTCACTGGACTATGAAAGGAAAACTAATTGGAAATAGATAAAGTTTGGCTTTTGATTCAAATGGAGTAGAAATGGATAGATAATTTAGCTTTTATAGTACATGTATAGAACAAATCCATCAGCACTTCCTTTCCTAAGGGGCTATAATTATTTTTATCTTTTTTTTTTTTAATATAGGCCTTATCACACATCAGGTGCTCTCTATCATTGCAATAGCAATAATTATTTCTGCTGTGCTGGGGATAGGGTGAGGGTTAACAATTTATTCAGAACAGAGACACTGAAGTGTCTAATTCTGTAGCAGCACAAGACTACTCTTCCGAGATTAGCATTCAGCGGTTGGTCTTATGATGGTCTTTTGACAGAAAGATTCTTTTTTTCACTTATGGTTCCACAGGCACAAAGAAAGTATCTGCACAGTAATTTTCCATAGAAATTCAAAGGACCTCGGAAAAATAATTTTTATTATAAGCAAAATTACGAGCAACTACATTAGTGACTTTGTCATTTTCTTTCCTCTTTAATTTTCAACCAAAATAGGAGTGTAAGACTTGTTATACTAGAAATGCAGTTCAGTACTCTCAACTACTAACCAGTAGATGTTTCAATGTAAGATTTAAGAACTGCTCAGTACGTGCAGGTGGGGTAGTTGTCCCTTATCATTATGTCTCCTCCTAATCCAATAAAGATTAGCCTATGCATGGGATTTTCTAGATATTTCACAAAAGTGTTATCATTCTTTATAATAGCTTTTAAACCTTTTTAAAATTCCTAATTTCATTGTCTTTCTGTTGTAGTGCACTCCACTTTGCAGGTTGGCTGTTTCACCACTCTTTTCTGAACTTGCTCTTTTCCTCTGCCCAGTACTGTTAATTGTATTTTAGATGCAGCTGCACACTTGGTTACAGCAGTGTAACTTCTGCAGGGTTTATCACCTCATTCTTATCTCTGCGGCATATCCTGTCTTTTATTGACTGCATTCAGCAGAGCCTTAATGGCGCTATGGTGAGAACCTGGACTCTTTCCTGGGCTGATAAGGTTAATTGAGAATTCTCTCATGTCTGAGTAGTTCATGTTTTTCTCTTCAACAGGCATGGTTTTACGTTGCCTAACACTGAAATTCACTTGCCATCATTCATCTGGATAACTGAGGTCTGAATTCCTTCTCAGCTTCTGGTTCTTCTAAGTCACCTTGACTCATCTTTTCCCCAGTGATCACTCCTCCTTCCAAGTCACATATACATACATATAATGAACACCCTGTACCTAAACAAGCTGATGTATCATATCCTAATCTTAACCACTCTCTTTATCACTGCTTCTCCACCTGCTCTTCTTGAAAACAGGCCACAGGAAGCTACAGAAGACTCTAGCGATCTTTGCTAGGGACAATCCCGAGTCACCACTATTTCATAGCCACCTCAAAGCAAGGCACTCTGAAGGGAGCCAACAAAGAGCAACACAGGCTGCAAGCAAGGGAAGGTGATACCTACTATCAAAATGTGCTTCCTCGCAGCATCGTTATGTCTCCAGTTTACATCATAGGTATTGACAAACTAGCAGAACAAATCCATGCACTCCTACAGATCCCTTCAGATGCTTTGGAGGGTTTGAGTGTGGGATTGAGGTTCATAATATATGTTGTCCACATCCATCTGATTTGATAAAATGCCAGGAAGCAGTGTAACAGAGACTTTATTTAAATCTCTGCTATGACTGTATTTCAGTTTTTATCAGGCATTTCATAACAATAAAAAATGCACCACCATTTTTCTCACAACACTGAAACTTTACAGGTATTTTGTAAGGCCTGTGGTTTCTGTTCAAGTATAAAACAGCTCATATTTCCCTCTTACTTAATGCTGACTTTGAACTGCATCCTGCACTATTGAACAGTAGGAGCGTTTCCTATAAGTTCTGGGAAACCTACATGAACTTGGGAAATCGACCTTTAATCTTTCATACGAAATAAAGCTCCTGGGCATCACAGTAGACAGTTTTACATGGAAATCTAATTGCCTGAGGAACAGCCTTCATTTTCCAGAACAAAGAGGCATTCAAAAATATACCAGCTATGAATTTGATCAAGTTTGTCCAAGCTAAAGATATATCTTTATGGAAAAGTCACTAATAAAGCTATTGCTGTGTTACTGTTATGACAGATGGGGAAAGTTTAACAGAAAAATGCTCCAGTAGATTTTACCCAACAGACAAACACTCATTAAACATTTCTGGGGTCCATCAAAGTTCAGTTAACACCCTGTTACTTTTAAGCTTTTTACACACAGGAGAGCTGTGCTGGAGGAGAGCTATGCACAAGGGCTGCAGATTCACTGGGGGAAGGGGAGTTGGTTCTCCCAGGAGTTTCAATCCAATTTTATACATTAGAGTAAAGTCCAGGTACATTTAAAAAATATTGGCACTGCTTTAATTCCAACAACTGGACTGTTTGGACTTGTAATGAATCGTCTGTGCTGGAGATGCAGAAGCTGTTGCTGGTCTGGGTAGTGTTTTGTACTGAGCTTTAGATTAGAGCAAGTAATTGACTCACACTGAGCTTGTTCCTGCTTTCTTTGGCAGAGCAGTCTTAATTTTCATCTGAATAACAACCCTTCAGTTTAGGTGCCTTAAAACAGTGAGCTGAGGAGGCTGGCCTGGGCCCTGATGCAAGGAGTGAATTTGGGGCAGCCAACAGTGATTCTCACTCCTGCCTTCTCATGTCTTTGCAGTCTGACACCTGGGTCCTTTCAGCAGGCATGGAGAGCTATGCAGCGACTGAGCTGTGAAACACTTAATTGGTGTAATACTGTCTGGCAATGCTAGCAAAGGGTATGAACCTACTGGGGACACAGAATGTTTTCAAAATACCAAATGACCCATACTAACTGATTGAGTTTATTACAATATTGTATTAAGACAAAAGAATAGAGAATAGTCTTCCTGTTCTGGGAAACTGCTGAGTTTTTAAAAATAAATTTTCACTCCCAAGCCAGGTCAAACAGTCAATACAGAAAATTTCCTCAACTTGATCGTCATTAATAATAAGAAAGAATGGGAATTATTGAAGTGTTTCAGCACAAAAGTGTTTCATTTTTGTTTGAACATTGTATAATTCTTTTTTCTTCCCTACAAGTTAAATCAATTTGCCTAAATAATACCCATCACAGCATGAACAGTTTGAATAATTTCGTTGTAAAACAGAATTTATTTTGATGAATTCAGAACATATTTACAAAACCAAATCCCAAATAAGAAATTTAATAAAATCAGTCCTTTTTCACAAATACACTTGAGTCTTCAGAAGAAAAGCTTTAGATAAAAATTAATTCAATTTCTCTTTGCTCTTTCAATAAGAGTGAAACTCAACTGTTTCTCACATTTCTTTTGCAAATATCAGAGAGCTCCAACTTTTATAATAACACGATTAAAACTGTTATTTTTCATTTATATAAATATTTTAGCAACTGCTATAGACTTCAGTGTCAATGTTTTTAATCTCAGTATAGGAACAACTTGTCCTTGGGAATCTCTTTTCTGTATTTTTATAAGCTTGTATAGATATGCTTAAGCCAGACACAGTAGGAAATGTGCCGCCAATGCATTTAACGACTATAGCATTTTTACTACTATTGCATTTGATTAGGCTGCTTTATTTATTCCAGTTATCTTCTTCAAGGTCAAAAAAATCAGTCCTGCAACAGCTGTTTTCAGTGTACTTTTCCTGTATACTAACCCATACCCTCCCAATAACACTAGGTCAAATAAAGTGATTAACTCTTCATAAACAAAATGGTGATGTATTATAACCATAGAAAGAAAAAGAAGTTGCTACTTCCTGTAAATGTAGAGAGATTTGATTTTCAATAAAGTGAAGGGAAAAATGGCACTGTTCCCAGTTTTTCAAGGCTATACATATAAGGATCCATTTATCACCTCAGTGACAGAAGTTCTGGAACTCCTGTCATTAACGGTGAAGCAAAACACATTTGAATGTCATGTCAATAAATCTTTTGCCAACTAGAAGGCTGAAGGGTTTTACAGTTGTTAATCTGGTTGGTTTGGGAATAGAATTTACACATCATTTTCATTCATTACTAGGAACAAAATAAATCCAGATTATTGCAATCATAAAATTAAAGAGGAAGCCTCAGTTTCAAAGATTATTAAAAATGTAGAACATATAAAAAATAACTGCTTAATATGAGACACATAATATATTTTGATAGGAAGTTACATGCTTGTTTTTCTTATTCTGATACACCATATAAAAAGTGTGCAAAACCCAACTGTTTGCCAATTACTTAACAGAAAACGGAATATTTTCTTTTTTTCCAAATTGATTGTACTGTGTTTTGTCAAGAACCAGGCAAAGAAAACAGGCACCAAGTCATAGTCTGAAAATGAGCTAATCAAAGCTATTCTGGGCAAAGAACAGGGAAGCATTGCAGACTTGCAAGCCTGCAAGGTCAACATCTGTTAGCAGTTCACTCTGTCCTGTGAAATGGAGGTCAAACATCACCATCTTGCCTGCCCATAACCGTGTCAGTGAATCAAGAAGGGTATATGTGATGGGATATCTCAACTAACCACAACCTGGTTGTTTAGCCATTGCTATGTTATTTTATGCTCTATTTATGTCTTTCTGCAGATATAATACAACTTTTTATAGTAAAAGGCACTATCAAAGCAATAAGGTGGAAGCCAAAATAGCTTCTTCACCAAACATTTTTATAACACTTGCATACTAATTAAAATAACAATCATCCCAATCTTCAAAATGTGAGAGATACAAAATCCTTCCCCATCACCACCTTAACCAAGTTCTCCTGTATTTTTGGAGTCAAGGAAAGTTTGAGCAAACCAAGAGTCGTTCACACAGATGTTTTCAATTTTGAAATACATCATGTTTTTCATGGAATAAATAAGCCAATAAACAAGTAACAACTCGAATGAAGGTACGGTGGACAGAGAAAAGGAGAAAAAACCTGTGAATGTCTGTAGAGCAATGCTATGGCTGTGCAGTGGTGGTGGTGAACAGTGTTACACGCCATCTGCAAATTTCTTGAACAATCCCGCTTTTTCCCAACCTCATGACAAGAATTAGGAGGTCAGTCAAAGCATAAATGTGCACATACCAAACAGTGGAGAAAGAGGAGGCCACTACACCATAAGGGCCCCATAAATTCTGGTATTTGCAACCCAGGCCCTGGGGAGGCTCAGTGTTTTTGTGTCAGTCCTCGTCTAAGAACATCAATGTAGGATATTGGTCTTGAATTAAAATCTGATCCAGTAAATGTGCAAAATACCATTGAGCTTTAGAGTAATCTAGATAAGTCTAATATATGTCAGCTTTATAAAGAAAATGTTTTGGGAAAAAACTGAGTTTCCCCAAATTAGCATATTATACTCAATGATAGAATTTAGAAGATTAAAACTTCAGGCCTGATAAATGGTGTCTGAATATTTATGAGTAGCCTCCATGTTGTACAAAAGGAATAGATCAGAACTAGAAAAATATTGGAGCATCAACCAAGCCTTTATGAGCCATCCCACTTCCACCCAAGGCCTTCACAGCAGGAAAGTGTCTGCACCAGCTGAAGTTACACAACTTTCAGGTGCTGAATAGGATTTCATAAATGAGCAAGGACATGCTCATCCCAGGGAAGAGACAAGCTGTTGGAAGACAGGAAATGCCTTCTAGAACATCTGGAGCTACCGAAGAGAAAGCTACCACCCTTCTTGGATCATGCTTTTAGCTCTAAAAGCACAGTTGCAAATTTTTGCTGGCCATCTCAGGGAACAGCCTTGACACTTGACTTGTCAGTGATCACAGAAGTATTGAAAGGAGAGATTTCTCCCCTTGGAGTTGACAACTTCTTTGGCTTAGTTTCTCATGCCTGTTTAAGTGTAGGGCACAGTTTCACCCCAGGTAAGTTCATGAGATGTGGGGAAATTATTAGTGCAGAAGGTATTCTACAAATAAGGTATCATTAATTACTACTTCATGAGATCTTCAGAGAGAGGACTATGTCAGAATGGCTAACTGAAGAGCGAACATCTTATAAATAAACATTATATTATATATATATTAATTACTTTATTGTTATATTATTTTTATTAAGAGACCATATGAGAGAACAATTATTCTTGAGGGGACAATTAAACACAGAATCACAGAATCACAGAATATTAGGGATTGGAAGGGACGTCAAAAGATCACCTAGTCCAATCCCCCTGCCAAAGCAGGAACCTAAATGAAATCACACAGAAAGGCGTCCAGACGGGTCTTGAATGTCTCCAGAGAAGGAGACTCCACAACCTCCCTGGGCAGCCTGTTCCAGTGCTCCATCACCCTTACCGTAAAGCAGTTTCTTCTCAAGTTTAAGTGGAACCTCCTGTGTTCCAGAGGTAACATGAGGCAAGTTGTTACCAGATTTAATAGACTATGTTTAACATACCTTTGATAGCAAAATATGCTTGAAAAATGTAGTGAGTAGTTCTTCTGCTGATTTCTTAGTGCTTCTGCCACAGAGATCACTGAAAATATCCTGTTGTGTTGTGCAGAGATTAGACTGTACATAATAGACCTAACTGAAACTTCAGTTACACACTTGCAACATGAAAGGCTCTGATATGGTTTCACAAATATAGCAGGGAGCAGTTCTTGGTCTTCAGCAGTAGCAAAATTTAACTTGCAGCATCCAGACAATTTTGAGGCACCTGATTCTGGAGAATTAAAGATTTTATTTTTTTTTTCACAAGCGTACTCAATGAGGTTACCTTCTTGAATAGACATAAGATGCAGTTCATTAATCTGCCCAAAATTATAAGCAGTTTCCCTTTGAGTTACATGTTATAGTAAAGAAAATTCTGAGAAAAATTGTTGTATTTAAAATATTTACTGCAATTGCTGTCCAAGGGGATGTTAATGACTTAAAATGTGTAAATGTTCATTTTGAGACAGCAATTAAGTTTTTAGTTTAATATTAATGCATGCTTGCCTTTTGGAGAAATTTCACTTCCAGCTCACCTGGTATAAATGCTGGTGTAAGAGCCCCTGGCAGAATTTTCACATTCAAACTAAGGTTCAGATTTGTGTGTTTGAGAGTAGGCCTAAATAGCTGCCACAAGACAAGTTCATTTTAATGTGGGGGGAAATAACAGCATCAGCAACTGTTAGGTTCAACCCATAAGTTTAAAAATTAATGTAGGAGGTATTTGATCATAAGAAGGTGCAGACTTTAGTCTCCTTGTTTCAAAAGGACAAAGCAGCTTCATCATCTCTTTGAGCTTCTTAATACATTTGTTCTTGTTTAGCTCTGCCCAGGAATGTAAGTGACCAGTCAGTCTTTTCACAATGCTGGAGCAGTGATTGGAAGGGAACTGTTAATTAAGCAATTAGGTGTGGGGAGTGAAGACTTGCGAAGACCTTGAGGACGTATAAAAGGTCTGGATGTATATCCACAGAAGTCCAAGAGAGAGATGGTCAATGCCTAGGAAAGATATGGAGGTGGAGCGAGCTCCTGCCATTGTCACCTGGTTTGCCCAAAGGCCTGACAGCAGATCAAAGGCAGGATGGATGTCGTGGCAGGCAGCCCTGGGAAGGCAAGAAGCATTTTAGAAGGACCTCAATTTAGCTAAAAGATTTTTGAAAGACACATAGTATGATGCTTCTCACCCAGCTACAATGGTCATTGTCAGGTAGATGTTCACTGCTGAGGTTCTCATTTTAGGTTCTCTGTCAGAAAGTGAGAGAAATAGGGAGTCTTAGGTGGCAGTTCATCTGACCTATTTTAACGTATTGCCGAGGAGGGAGGGGAATTGCCCAAAAGTGGGTATTTCTGGACAGATTAATTTGTCAAATGATCAAATGAAATCCACTTTTACTCTCAGCTTTCGGAAGAAGAGATTTCTGAAGAGGAGCCCAGTGTGGAAGGAGTGTGGATGGCTGTGGGTTGATTATATTTCAGTTGCTCTGACCGTTATTTCAGTCTGTACAGAGTAGTGCATGAATATTATGTTTAACGATCACAGAAAGTGTCAGATTCCCCATGTGTGCTGCACAGATGGTTCACAGTAACCCCGATTGTGTATTTACTGCATGCAGAGAGACCACTTGTACCACACATATGCAGGAGATCCGAAGCCTTCCAGAAACATCAGCCTCATTGCACACATGGTGAAAAGTTGATCCTCACATAGCACAAAATCTGTGACGAAGAAACTATTTCAGCTTGGTTCTTTGTTATCCACAAATCCCAGGCAAATGTACACATTCCTTACATGCCACAATGCAGCTCTTCCAGAGAGCCAACAGGATGTATATGGGGAAATCCAGACACTAGATAGCCCTACAATTAGTATCATTAGGAGAGCAATCCCTGAAAGGGATCACTGAGCTGAACTAGCATGATGGCAGACACTTGGTGAAGCAGAGCTGTGGACAACTACATCATTGCAGGAAAAATACTTTGAGGGCTGATTTAATCCAGGGTGCTAACAAAGAATAAGCTGAAAAGTATATAGGAATCCTATACAAGATTGAAATTTCACCTCATGTTTGTCCCAAAAGAATAATGTATTTAGAAAGATCTGCTGTTATCACTGAATTTAATCAATTTTTGGTGTCTAAATCTGGCTGCTTTTCCTCTGTTCAACGTCAGTTCTGAGAAAAAAAAAATCAAGACACTATATTTTATATACAGTGCTACTTTTTTAACTTCATAGTTCAAAAGAAGGACTATTTTTCTGCAAAATGATAGTTTCTCCCCATCTTTTGACTGGCTGCCACTGATATTAGGCCAACAGAAGTTTTTCTGTTTTCTACAGTTTTGTGCAGTTTGGGTGATATATACAGTGGCAAACCAGTGTGAGTCTCCTGGAATCTCTAGACTTGTTTCTGTTTAAATTACACACAAATCAGGTATTTTGGGCTATCAGGTGTTGCATGACATGCTACTGTATGACTATAAGATATTAATTAGTTCTCCTCTGAAGTTGTGCATACTGTTTTGGTCAACCATCAGAAGACTAGAGCTTTAAAACCAGTTTATTGAATTAAAGCAATGCAAGCTTCTTCATCCTAAAGACAGTCGTACACTTAGGTGAATTTTGCCCATGTGTATGACAAGATTTAAAAATGAGAGGTAAAAGAATCTTCACTGACCAGCTAATGGGTTGGGACACCCTTTCTGGACCTGAAAAGCCTGAATTTGATGTTTTCTCCTGGTATAAGAGCATTTCAAGAGACTGCATTAACAACCCTACTAGAGAATACAATATGGTGCAGGAAGAAAACTGTTAAAGCTAAGTTAAGTTTTGTGCAAAGTCCTTAAAGGCTTATTGAAATAAGGCAAAAAACTCATGTTCAGTCAGGGAAGTAGGCTTTGGCTTGCCTGAAGAAGAGGGAACAGAAATTAAATTTCCCACTTTATTCTGTGAATGGTTCTCAGAGCTACCTCTATCTTTTCTATTGCTTGCATTTATTAAAGGTGTCCTGATTGAAAATGGAATATTATAATTTTGGCATGCCTTGCTCTTCATTGTGAAAACAGGGAACAAAAAGCTCTCATTTTGGTTCAAAATGGTCTTTTTATTTATTTAATTTGAGAATGCCAAAAATGTAACCAAACTTAGTCAAACATCTACTCAATCCTCTAACTGGAAAAAATGAAAGAAAAAAAACCTCAATAGTTATTTTGTGATGGGGCTTGACAGATTTACACATGGGGTTGTATGATGTGTTTGTGACAGCAGTGGCCTTGCATGGAATGGTCAAAGTGGGTCTTCACATTTTCTTGTTTCTTTATGGTTTCTCTCTAGGGTTTCTTGCTGCTGGCATGAATAACAGGAGGAAGCTGAAATTCATCTTGCTGTGTCCAAAGATAATGGAAGAATGTTTGGGTTTTTTTGGTTTTTTTTGAATGAGAGCAGTTGAAAACTCTATATTGAGGAGAGATTAAGGAGTTGGTAGCCATGGAAACCAGGCTGATGCTGGTGTCTGTCTAAAGGAATCAAATGTCTCAACACTCCCAGAAACATCTTTATAAGAGCAACAGCAGCAGAAGTGACAACAGGAAGAACAGCTATTGATGCCCTGCCAGTAGAAACTGGGAATGTCAGGATTTTGGAGGACTGTGACCACGATTTCACAAGAAATCCATAGTATATGCAAGAAAATTCTAGGAAAAAAACCCCTGAAAAACTACAGAAGACACTGTGTAGCAGCTGTTGGGAACATGGGTTTGAATGTAGGAGGGAATGACTCAGTCCTTAATTAAGTGAGATGTGCGGGCATGAATGTCACTTGCATGCGTATAGGACGGAGCTGGGGCCCCAGCTCAGAAAATGGCATTGGCAGCTCTTAAGAAAGTGAGCTGCACAGCACTTTTTTCCACATGTGATAGGAACAGAGAAGATTTTTGGAATCGGATGTGGGTCCTCTTCAGAAGTGTCAGCATCCCCAAAGCCTGAATACAGTGGCACCACCAGAAATGTCTGCTCAAAATTAAAATATAAATTTTAATTTAAATTAAAATTAAAATTTTAGAAAATTCCAAGCAGCATATTGTCCATCACCACAGCAAGATAGAAAATGGTTTCATAAGTGATTTGGGAGAAAAGCATTTCTAGGCGATGGGATTTGGCCAGGGAGGACTGTCCTGCAACACCTCCCCTGTGCAGGTCAGAAGACACACACCAGCACCTCTCCCCACATGTGTGAGAAATCAACACCTTTCCTTAATGCTACCCCACTGGTGCCCAAAGCTACTCCTGACCTGGCAGCAAGCAGAGATCGAGACGTTTAAAAGTGAGAACCTAATTCTGGTGTTCCCGGCTAAAAGCCTAGCAGTGGTCTGATCGGTAAAGAGGCTGAAGCTCTGATCCCGCAGATCAAAGGGGCTCACTCAGCTGCACAGAGCTGTGCTGACTCCTGGCCAGCACGCTCAGGGCGTTGCAGAGCTCAGCTTTTTGTGCTTCTCTTCGACAGTGCACTGTGTGAGAATATCCCCAGGTTTACTCCCAGCCTGTACGTTATGTAATATTTAAATGCAGAAAAGATGGGATACCTGGAGGAAAAAGATCTACATTTATACATGTGCTGTTCCATAAAACAGATTAAACCCTCAGGAGCTGCTAGCAATAGTCTAAGAGGTATTCACCCAGCCAGACATCTTATGAGAACCTATTTTTAATGCTAGTCAATAGAAAAAATTCTGGGAAGTGACCTTGAGAGCTATTGTCTCAGTGACATACATATTTCGAAACAATTGGGGCTTCTGAGATCTTAAGGCAGAAGTTTCTGGAAAAGAATATCTGGAAGGAGTAGTGAGGATATATAAAGGTGGCATTTGTTGGAGGCAAATATCCAAAAAGGGGTAATTTCTGGGAGGAAAAAACTGGTTAAATTCCAAGAGTCTGAGCCAAGCTGTTTAAGCTGCATTCACGGCTCCTCTGTGAACTTGTTGAACAGTTACCGTATGATCAAATCATGAAACTTCCCTTCCCTGAAGAAGCAGTATTTCTCATCACAGCTAAGTTGTGAAGCTTTATTCATTAATATTGGAGATCCTGACTTGTAAACATTTGAAAGAATGAAAAAGAATTGCTTTTATCCATAAAGAAAAGTTTTTCTCCTTTGTAAGCTTAATATTTAGTTTGAAAGAGTGAAAAAGAATTGCTTTTATCCATAAAGTTTTTCTCCTTTGTAAGCTTAATATTTATTATGTGTATATAAATTCTACTTAATATTCCAATTACTCCTCTTATGTGGTCTGATATTTTAAGGATATATAAATTTTTTTCAGTACCAGATAAATATGTCTTTTTTCTCTACTTTTCTATATGCATTTGGCCTTTTTGATTTGGCTCCAGATACAAAGCAATTAGACTTTGCAGTATTTGCACCATTACTAATGCTATAATGACATAGTACCTGGGAAAGAACACTGAGCCTTTTTTCAGCAATAAATACTTTATGGCATATGTTTTCATATTTCTGTATCCATTTATCTATATCTTTATTTCTGAGGAAGTCAGTATTCATTAACCAGAACACATTTTAAAATGTGTCATTATGGTAAGCATTCTTTATGTGAGGTAGAGAAGAAATTGCAATCATTTTCGTCCTCAGGTGTTAGTATAAGGAGGTTTTTTTTGTTGTTGTTGTTGTTTTTTTTACATTTTCTTTATTTTATCTAAGAGCTTTCATAAAAGTTGGCAGACTAATGTCTCAGTCTGGAAAAGAAAGTTAATATCTCAGTTAAAGATATCTTAAAAACTGAAAAATCTGTTTCAATTCTTGATCTTGCAAAATATGTTTTTCTTTAAATTATTTCTTTTATGTCCTGAATGTAAAATGAATGTAATAAACCACTAAGCTAGCTTAAAGCACAAATTCAGTAGAATAATTATTCATGTGCTTAATTGCAGTTATATGAGGTGTGCAATTCCAGTATCTACAGTCAGGTCACTCACAAGTCTGAGCAAAAGCATGTATTTAAGTACTTTGCTTGATCAAGACTTTAAGAAAATTATTATTGCAACAGAGAAATTTAAGTCTCACTGATGGAGCTCAACTGTAGCAAATTTAGCATAGGTAATGCCACTTACAGAAATCCTTTGTGGTACCTCGTACAACAGACAAACAGCAATGTATGTTCTTGCCTTGAAATGTAATGAGTAACTTTCTCCCCCTCCTTTTGAGCTGTAAATATCAGACAGAAGCCAAAGGCATACATCTGACTGGTTTTGTCTTTTGTTTTTGTTCTTAATAGTTGATTCCAATATAGGGTATTTAAAAAATATTTTTAGAGGATTGAGGTGAAAAGAGAAATCCAACAAAAAAAAGAAGGAAAAAGAAACTTGCTTGGAGGGGAAGAAGATTACTGGGAAAAAGAAGGATGAAGGGAAATCTTAGCAATATCTAAAGAGAGATGGTGGGAGGAGAGAGAAACTACAGATGAGATATCACAGAATCACAGAATCACAGAATCACAGAATGTTAGGGATTGGAAGGGACCTCGAAAGATCATCTAGTCCAATCCCCCTGCCGGAGCAGGAACCTAAATGAGATCACATAGGAAGGCGTCCAGGCGGGTCTTGAATGTCTCCAGAGAAGGAGACTCCACAACCTCCCTATATTGTCAGATAAAAGCTGCAAAGAGTCTTGAAAATGAGGATAAGGAAGTCTGAATTTAATGAGGAAGATATATGGGGATTCCGGTGAGTGAACCTGAGTGTTGAGTAAAGTTTATTTGAAATGGTGTACATTGTATAGGTTAAATAAAGGCCAGTTAAGGAGAGTATTAGGAAGTAGTTGATGCCCATTACAAGACAATCACTGTCGGATTTTTTTATCACATACTCACCAGAAAGGGTTGTTATTTTGAATTTTCCAGAATAAGCAAAAAAATCTAGTGAAAGTCTCAATGTGAGGAGGAGAATCAAATGATAAAAACCAAAGCTAATACTGAGCTTCAACATTGCAGAGAAAACAGGTGATAAAGCAATGGGGGAAGGAAGGCATTTTAGGAGGAAGTAGGCAAAGCTCAATTTTAGAGCTGCTTGATTTTGAGAAGCAACAGGACATCCAGGAAAAAGGAGTGGAGAAACAGATGCAGAGAAAATATGTTCTGGGTTTGAGAGTCAGAAGCACTGAGGTGAGAATGAGAATAATTCAGGCCAAAGGCAAGGAGCGGTGAGCAATACAGGGTGGGAATCCGGAGATGCTCATGGAGCCGCTGAAGCTTTCAGAGAGGTTTCTTCTTGGAAAATTTAGTTATTTAATTATCACAGCTGAAAGCAAAGGAAGAATGCTTTTGATGGGGGCGGGGCAGGGGGCTGCAGTCAAAATCTCAGTTCTCCCTACAGAATGAGGCCAGGAGCAGAGAAAAAGGAAGAAAAGAAGCAGGATTCAAGAAAAGGAGAAGCTGAGAGAAATAAAGGCAGCAAATTACATCTGGATCAGATGTTAACTCAGAATGAATAACACAGGAGTGTGAAGAAGAAAATGAGAGAGCTGAAACGTGAGGCTATTTCTATAAAATCTGAAATGACCAGAAACACTTTCCAGGATGGACTGTTTTAAACTTCCTTTCAAAGAATTCTACCCTCTGCAGGATAAGGGCACGTTCATCTAAAATGTTGGCTTTCTGTTACACATCTTGAACGGCGTTTGGCGGATATTTAATGGGATGCGTTGCAGTTCAGCCTCAGGTATAAAGCAAATGATGCATTTCTTTGCCTGAGGCCCTCATTATGCTTTGTAAACAATCAGAATGGAGATTTATTCTCCACTCACTGATTTCCTGCTCTCGGGGAAAAGCACAAGGGGCATGTTAGAAGGAAAGCGCTAAGATACTGATTATCTGTTTCTCCAAGCCAAATTGGTTTAGGTTTCACCAGGCCTCCTAGCAACAGCTTTATTATTATGGAGTTATTTCCCCCAAAATACTTCTAAAACTAGTATCAGATTAACATTTCAGATAAGAAGAAAGTATGTTCATTAACTCCCAGAGCTGGTTTATTGAAACAGGAGCTTCCAATGAAACATACAAGTATGGTTTCATTTTGATATGCTGATTTTCTTTTTGTTTTTTACATTATTTAACAGTGAATGGTTGAGGATGATCAATATACAGTCCACTCACTCCATAAATGAGAAGAAATAGTTCATGTTAGTGAATATTTTTTTGCATTATTAGCATATCCCATTCATTATCTTTTAATCTAGCTGTAGATATGACTCACCACACACACATGCATCACTTTTGTTTACTTGCAAACCAGCTATACTGCATATTATGTTGGAAGTAAACACATATATGAAAAATTTATTTTGCACTACAATAGCTGCAGTTTCTTTTGTTTACAACATTATGGAATTCAGATTTCTTATAATTTCCAAGGAGAATTATGCTATGTTATGAGAAGTGAATTAATCTCATAAATATATATGTATTTTTTCATGGTAAAATTTTCAGAAGTTGTCATGTTACTTAGACCCCTACATCCTCATAACCATTTTATTAATCCCCAAGTAGAAAATCTATTATGCAGTCTCATTTTCAAAAGTAGCTTAAGCACCAATAAGTCAGTAAGACTTGGGCTCCCATGGCAGTTCCTGAAAAAATATTTCTTCAAGCTTTGAAAGACAATAGAAGATGAGTATATTTATTGCTGTTATACAGATCATTACTTACAAACAGATCATTACTTACAATTTCGTGAAGAAAAGATAAAAAAAGCAGCGCTTTCTTTATTTCCTGGTTTTCCACAGTATAACTGCAATATTTCAGGAGGGACAGGGGGTTGTTTTGATGCTTTCTCATGCCTTAACCATAGGTGTAACCTTCCCAATTTCTCCCTAGAGGAACAAAGGCTGAAAACTTTTTTTTGCCCTGTCATTGATTTCCTTCATTACGGACTGCCATAATGATAAGGTCTCAGGTGGGGCCAGCAGCTAGCTTCATAGCGTCACTGTGTTGGGCCACAGCACAGATTGCAAAGAACTGCTGCAAGATCATGCTGGAGGATGCATGTTTGCCAGTGTATATGTCCTCTACTCCTGGGGAAATGTTGGAAGCCCATTACAGGTACAGGTTATCTTAACAGGAAACTCTCTTAAGAGAGAAGGAACAAAGAAGAGAAAACCAAAGTATCCACAGTGTTTCTAGAGAACAGGAGTAAATCACAGAATCATAGAATGGCTTGGGTTGGAAGGGACCTCTAAAGGCCACCTAGTCCAACCTCCTTGCAGTGAGCAAGGACATCTTCAACTAGATCAGGTTGCTCAGAACCCCGTACAGCCTGATCTCAAATGTTTCCAGGGATGGGGCTTCCCCCCCTCTGGGCAACCTGTTCCAGTGTTTCACCACCCTCATTGCAGAAAATTTCTTCCTTATATCTAGTCTAAATCTACCCTCTTTTTGGTTAAAATCATCACCCCTTGTCCTGTCGCTACAGGCCCTGATAAAAAGTCTGTCCCCACCTTTCTTACAGGCCCCCTTCAGGTACTGGAAGGCCACTATAAGGTCTCCCTGGAGTCTTCTCTTCTCCAGGCTGAACAACCCCAACTCTCCCAGCCTTTCGTCATAGGAGAGGTGCTCCAGCCCTCGGATCATTTTTGTGGCCCCTCCTCTGGACCTGCTCCAACAGATCCATGTCTTTCTTCTACTGAGAGGTAGGAGTTGTTATATCTATATTGCAACATTCAGATGCTGCTTTGGGTAAAGTATAGAATGACAACAGTTTAGCCTGCAAAGTATTTTTAACATTAGAAATCTTGCTGGTAATTACAGAATGTGACTCCCTTGAAGGCAGAGTCAGTTTATAACTGATTAATTGGATTTCTAGAGATTGTTGTTCTATTCCTTCCTTCAAGAAAAACTCAGATTATACCCAAGGCAGCTCTGAATTCATTGTGCAGGAAAACAGACTCTGTTAGCCCATTTTGGTCAAGTGAGATGGGGTAGGAAAAATTAACACAAAAATAGTACTAAACTGTGTAGAAATTAAACGGCATTTCCTCTTTACTGAAAACATTGTGTTTCAAGCAGTTTTGCATTTAGTACTGTTTTATGATTGAACTTAATTCAGGTGGAGACAGTTTCTATCACTCTTCCTACTAGTGGTACATGTAATGGCAAAGACTTAATATTAGAAATACAGATTATTTAAAGTCAACAAACCTTCTTATACAGCCAATGGTGCAAAACACTTTGAAGTTTCAAAAAATAAACCCTTCCGAATATCAAGATTACCATCTGGCAAGAAGGTTGAGAGAATACACAGGAAATGGATGCTATAATAGAAAGTCACATGAAGCCTACGAAGACAGTTGTTTATAATCCAAGATTTTTTTTATGAACAGGAGCAATTTGTAGCATAATGTGGGACAGTGAGTGTGACAAGTGTTTCTAACTTTGGATTAACTGCATTTTGAACATTCAGTATCATTATCAAAAGCATACTTCAAGTTTAATACAAACCATCTTTCCAATATAATAATAAGAAAGAATAAAATAAAAAGACTGTTTTCTTACAGTGAACGTACTCAAAAAAATGAGACAGCCTAAAAGATGTCATGGAACAGAAGGAAAGTTGTTTGCTACAGTGCTGAAGTCAATGGCCAATTTCAATATTTTTATTCTTCTTAAACAGTGCCACAGGTACAGGACCAATTACACCCAGTCCCTGCTGAGCAGACACCCATGGCAGAGCCACAGGGGCCAAGAAATCTCTCGAGGATCAGAGTTCCCTACAGCAGAGAAGTAGAAACATGTTTGATATTTTAAAATCCTTTCATTCTTGGGATGTTTGCCTCTGGTTTGACTAAAGCAACTAAAATCCAGTGTCTCCAGAACAAAGGGTATGAGCTTTCTGATTCTTTAACGCTTGTGCATGTTCCCCTCTGGCCAGCTCTCTGGCTGGCTGGGAGATGCAGTTCTGTGTACACCACATCGTTCTGGGCTACCTGAGCACAGTGAAACACTGAAAATATATGGCTGTTGTTACTTATAAGAGATAAATTCACACAAAATAAAAAAAAAAAAATGTTGATAGTATAAAATATCAGAAAAGGGGATGTTTGTCCTTTTTAAAAAATAAATCTATTTGGCCTTATAGCAGTGTTACAGAAAGAACAAGTTTTTGGACAACAATCTTTTTTTCAAAAATTTTTATTACTTTTAGCTTCTTCTCTGTTTTCTGGCTAGCAAGAAACTGATGATTATAACAGAGAGCTGCCTCTGATTCACAGGGAGGTCTGGATCTGCGCTCGGTAGCTCAGAGCCGTATCTGCACAAAATGTTTTGTTTTAATAGGGTGTTTAAAAGGCAGCCACATGAAGGCACAAAACACTGTAATACTGGAATGTTAATTCCTTTTTGCTCAGAAAATGGAATTATTAAAGCACCAGCAAATGTTTGGGACCTGCTTATTATCCAAACTAGTAGTATATACTTCATGCTTCTCAAAACTGCAGTGGGGACTAAACGCAATACACTCGGCAGTTGTACCAACATTTCCTGTCTGGTATAAATTCCTTTCAGCAAAACAAAGCAGACATGGCTACAAATCAACCTCAAATTTAATGAAAAGGCAAAGGACAGTACATGTTGTCCCCCACATCCTTCATTTTGTGGGGACAAAACCAAGCTATCCTTTGCTGGTAGGATGATCCTGCACAGCAACACACACAGTGCAATGGGAAAAGCTTGGCATGTGCAAAGCCCATGTGTGAAACCCCAAAACTTTTCAAAGTGCTAGGGATTTTAGAAAGATTTGAGATCTCTTTTTGCCAAAGAATAGTTGTTTTACATTGAGATTTTTATTACCTAAGGACCCATTTGCTTCTACATTATTGAAAATACGCATTATAGTACAGCAAACAAGTAATGATTTATTATGGAGCCAGGAGGATTAGCAACATAGTTTTGTCACTTTCTTTTATGAATAAAACATTAATAACAGCTTTGTAACACAAAGTAAGGTAGAGCATAATAAGGCATATAATAAATAAAAGTAAGAAACTCTAATAGGCAAGGATATTTGTTTACCTCTCTCCTTGAAATCAGCTGTATGCTGATTTTACATATCTCTGAAGAAACTTTCCTTAGTGGAGCACTGAGCCTGTTTAAAGTTGAATGTACCTTTTGAATATATGCACAAATTTAACAAACAAATAATTCCCAAAAGGTTTATAGTGTTCTGTCTGTATTTTTAATAGATTATTATATACACCTGGTCAAAATGCAGGGAAATGTTTGGGTGTTAGTTGAAGTCTATTGCTAGAAGCATGAACTAAAGATAAATTAAGTCTGAGGCACCAGCATCTCTAAAAAGGGATCCTGTTCTGCACTCAGTTCATTCTTTGTATGAGTAATAAACTGGGAATTATGATTGTAAGTAAAGTTCCATGTATAGTCTGTGACAATATGCCATTAAATATTGCACAGTGGTTTTGGTGCAGCTGTGAATTTTATTCAGGCTTTTGTATCAGGGTGTAAAAGGCAAGAACTCAATATTTCTTCACATGCACCAACAGTTCCCATCATTTCATTCACATGAAATCTCCTTGTTGCTAATGAAAAATGGTTTATGAGTAAAGTAAGATATATTTCAGTATAGGAAGACTTCAATAAAACATCTCCCACTTGAACAGCTGGGAATTAATTTAGGAGTAATTCAAAGAATTCTGAAAAAAGAAAGAATAAATAAAAATTAAAAGTGTAAATAAATTTATTTAAATAAAAAATATCTTTTTATGGTCAAGTCTGTGTTGTAAGTTATACTTTAAGTTTCTGTAATGTTACTAAAATGCTATACCATACCTTTACAGAGTCTTACTTTCCTCACAAAAACCTCTTTTATAGTTATTTTGCACACCGTTTTAAAGATAATTCTACATGGCATCACCATTTCTACAAAACATCTACAACAAACCTGTTTGGTGTAAAATAAATACTTGCATTGCTTCACACAGCAATCTGCTAAGCAACATATTACTCCTTTAGTTAATCAATTACATAATAAAGATACTATGTGCCTGGCTGTGTGTAGTGCCTTCTAGCCAAGATCTCCCTGCTAGTTACACGCTTTATCATATCATTTTGCAGAGGCCTTGTGAAATGAGGAAATAACAAATATTTATTCAATTCCAGGGACAGGAGCCCAGAAAGCATGTTCTCAAAGGCAGTGTCTCCATTCCCAGTGGTGGAAACAGGAACATCTGGACACTGCTTAGCACCTGCGGCTGCTTTGGAAGCAGAGCTGAGTGCAGTCCCTAACCTGCTGTACCCAGCCTGGGCCCCATCCCTTCCTAAAAACTTAAATGTACGGCTTTCTGCTGTAATTAAATCCCATGAACAGCCAAGCACAGAAAGGAGGTAGTTGATGCACTTCTGTAATATAATATTAAAATATTGGGGTTTTTTTCTCGTGAATAGACAATGTGTCTCTTCCATGATTTATGGTTTTTAAACATGCTGACTTGCACACTTTTCCTGTTATGTTCAGTACGTTGAAAAAGTGTGCTGACTGACGTGAAGTTTTATCTGACAACTCTTCTATGTAAAAGTGCTGATTGAGAGCGATAATGAGACCACCACGTGGGAGCCTATCCTTTGCTTCAGCCATTGACCTATCCTGGAAGCCCCTCATCTCTCTTTCTTCTGGTTTTCTGATCTAAAATATCTCTTTTTGAAAAAGACTTAAATTACTTCAAAGATTTATTCCCTCCTAGATTATACCAGCTCCTGCTTTCAAAGAAAATAAAAGGCATTGTGTAAATAAAGAATACAACAAAAGTATGTACCACCTTATAACTTATTGCTCTCATCACCATTTCTAGTCTACAGATAATTAACAAAGAAAAGCAAAAGGTCTGAAAGAAAATACAGTCATCAGCTTCACTGGAGTCGCTGAAAGAGCCCCACAAGTTCATTCAAATGCCTTCCCTTGCATAACTCATCTCTTGCTGAAATAACTGCATTGTTCCTATGGGGGTTAAACATAATATTTGCTTTACAGCGCGACTTCATCACTATCCAAATTGCTTCTACACTACACATACCCACCATCCCACCCACTCTTGCTGTATATTTTAAGTAACTTCACAGAATCCTTTTTAACTTGCAAACTAGAGTGTCTCACAATCATAGGTACTTCAACACATACTTGTTTTACGAAAGCACCCTTATTTCATAGGGTGCTGGAGTCATTATTGACTGTATATAGGAATTCAGACCAAGTTTACAAAAACTTTCTTCACAGTTTTGGGGTTTTTTTCCCTGATATGTTACATTGTGATTCCTTCCATCTCCAACTTTTCTCCTGTTTGTTTTTGGTTGTTGGGTTTTTTTTTGAAATTTTATATTAGTTTTGATCCATTTGTATGCCTGTATTCTCTCTTTTAATACTCCCACTCCCTTTTCTCTTTATTAGCTTGTTTCTACTTGCTTTTTCTCCTTTTTTTTTTTTGGTTACTAACTTATCTCTTCTGTATTTGCCCTCATCTCCTTCCCTTCCTTTCAAGCTAACAAATGTAGACTGTATTTACAGACTGGATTTTTTTAAGAATAACATACCAAAATCAGACTACAAATATTACTTATGCCTGATGTCAGTTATTCACTGCTTGTCACTTCCAATGCACGCGTCCCCAGAGAGCCTCCACTGACACTCTGGCCCAAAGTATAAAACCTCTACCACTACATTTCAAAGAATAACAAATCTTTTCATGTATGAGCTGTCAAAAGAAGCTCTCAGATTAGCCAGCAGAGAAAGGGACACAGGCACTACCCACACACACTATATAAGTATGAGCCACGTAACTACTAGCAGCAAGAGCTGATAACCCTGGGGGGTGGCAAGCCCCTCTGAGCAGCTTCAGTGCAGTAATATGGGCGGATTTTCTTAAAAAAAAAAAAAAATCTGCTCTTGCCAGGGTATTTGGTGCACTCTTGAAAGCAGGACCTGGGTAGGAAGCAGTGCCTGGAACGTGGCTGCAGCTCCAGTGGAAGAACACCACGGGTGAGTACCAAGGTGGAATTGCACGTTTGGCTTTGGACAATGAGTAGGGCCACACTGTGGTGTCTGCTGAGCTGTTCTTGGCAAAGAAGCCAAGTGAGAAAGAAAAAGAAAGCTGTGTAAGGTGGGGTAGTTTCATACTCTGCAAAATTGCTTTAAATAACCTCTCTCTGATAGCCTCACTGTAGAGGGGCATTAATGTGACTCACTCTGCAGCCTGGTAGGATCTTGTGCCAGCTGGGGTGCAGAGAAGGTGTTGCTGCCAGCTCTGAGCCAAAGGGGAAGTGAAACCTCTCATGCAACTTAAAATCGGCAGCTTTCTGGACCCCTCTTCATGTAGACTGGAAAAAAAAATGAGAAAGAGGCAGTTCAGGGCAGCAATTCTCACAGATGAAGTTCTTGAGAAAGTGGCACCTGTTCCTTCTAGCAGAGTGCTTTAATGAAAAGGAGAAAAAAACACACATAGCTATGAAGACAAGACAAGGTTTCATGCATCTGATCTTATGCCTCAACCTTTGATTACGTTTTTACCTGTCACATTAGTGTGTTACTTTGATTGCAAGTACTTCTGTGTAACTGGAGTGTTCTCATACTTAGAAAATTGTGCAAATACAATAGATACCATGAAATAAACATTATGATTAATTTATCTTTATTTTGATATATCATGGCTGTTTAAATAACAAATTATTCATTTCTACATATAACTCACTTCACGCTCATCTTATTCCTTCCTTTTCCTTAACGATTCCTGAGATCTTTGTGAATCTGACCCTCTTTTCTGAGAAAAATGAAGTAAATATATCCTTAGAAAGGCCTATAGCAAGCTTGCTTTCAGACAAGCAAGCACCACTGTCTGGATGAATGCTGTACTAATCCAAAACATTTTTAGTTCTTGAGAACTAGATGTGTTCTGTCCTTTTCCTTACGTGTTTCTGAGTTAGTTCTGCACCTCACACAACACCTGAAATAAAATTAGATCTGATTTAATAATGGTGAGACCTTGAAATCAGAACTCACAGCTCCTGGTTTTATTCACACTCTGATATCCGTGCTGTAACTCAGCTGGCTTGAACGGTACGCAGGCGCTTTTGGCAATATTGACCCACATCTCTTGATCTTAAATTTTCTAGCTCCTGGTAATGAAAGGAGAAAGCTATGCAACAGGCAACAAATGACTCCTGTAGTGACCCTCCCCTAGTGTTTATTGCACGTTATAGGAACTGCTAGATCTTTTTCATCTCCGCTTCTGATCCAGCCTCCCCTAAGAGCATCACTCCCCATGTTGGCGTGATTAGCTGAAGAGAAGAAAAGCCTGCCCTGATGTTCGAGATCTGCAGGGTGATGTGAACACATAAGCAGGGTGGGGGCTTTTTCCATGGATAAATTTGGCTTCGCAGTTCAGTGTCATCACATTTTCTATCTGTAACTGGTTCTGTTATTACGTGCCATTCCCTAATGCGGTCATGAGTGTGTTCCTACATTCCTCTGGTACAATAACGAGAAATGTGATGCTCTGTGGTTTTAGTCCCTGTAATGAAAACAAGTCAGTTCTCCTCACACAAAAAAAATTGTAATTATACAGGGCTATATTGTGTTTCTGGCAACTAATTAGAACTCTCTGTTGAAATTATATTGTTACATGTCATTAACACAAAATGTCAAAATTAGCATGATAGATATTTTTATATGAAAAATGGGCCCACTTTTGTAAGTGAAATCAACAAAATTATAGCACTTTAATCAACAAAATTATAGCACTTTAAATATCAGGATGTTAAGATACTTTATATTGTTGTTAAAGAGATGTAGACACTGGTTTTGCCATATAAAAATCATTAAAAATGAATTCTTCCTTTAAAAATGCTAGTGACTATTGATTTTGTCCTCTGCATGTATTAGGCAGATTAAATAAAATTAAAAAAAAATATGAAATGCCAAAGGAGGGGCCTGAAATTACAGTAGTAAGCTCATATTTAACTCTATATTCTTAGAGTACAGGACTTACAGTAACTAATTTACCCTCCTCCTCTGTGAAGTAAGTAGTATTATTAGCATATTACATACATTTAAACTGAGACTAGGAACTGAAGTGAAGTGCTCCTGGCCAGCCAGTAAAATGCTGGTGCTGGGACGAGGACACAGAACTCCCTACTCCAGAGCTGTCTGAATATCAGGATATCACATACACATCTCACTCACGGATTTAACTAAGGATAAGGACAGTAAACAATGTGTTGTTAGTGGAAAGGTGTTTTGCAATGATAGGTACACACACAGGAAGCAAATAGGATGCTCAGCAATGCTAACGAAAAGCTTCTTACTACCTATAACAGGTTTAGGACTAAAATGAGCGTATAATTACTTAATATAAGGTTGCATGATTCTTGTTTATTGTGGTAATCAAGCAATCACTCTTGGAGTACATTTCCATTCCAGGTTCAAATGTTTGCAAACTAGATAATAAACATGTTTTTCATCGGGGGTCTGTAGGAGACATTAGTGAATTCAAGCCATAGTTCTCAAGGTACTTGTTCCTTGACAATATTATCATGTTGGTAACATATAAAAGTGATATGAGGGTAACATTCCCCTGGCAGCATACTAAATGTGCCACGAGACACATAACCAATGGATATAATTTGCAAATATGTATGGAGAATCAGTCTTGACAGTTTTGTTTACAAAGGCAGGCAGCTATTTGCTGAGAACAGATATGACATGCTATTCATCTTGCTGCTGCTAAGCCAAAGGGACTGCAACTATGATAACAAACTGTTAGGTTTGATTGTTGGAATGCTTATGCAATGTTAGTAATAAAGAGTGTTTAAAAGCATCTCTCGTTTGTTCTTGGGCAATCGTATGGTATTTCTTATAATAACTTTCCTAGGGTACTTAAAAGGACAAGCCTAATTAAAGAACTGATATCTGTCTGGCTCAGTTTTAATGGGTCTGTGTTCTCTAAGTAGGT